>NC_060119.1:177524384-177825772 GCF_021461395.2 Schistocerca americana | reverse complement strand
TGTAACACTGTAAATAAACAACAGTCAAACGGCAGTACTGACTTCAAAGAAAAAATCACTTTTCACATCAATATCTCTCTCACGTATTTACTTTGAGTTCTGCGGCGCCGCATAAGTGATTAGACAATACCTCTATGAGGCCGACTATCTCACAGAATATCCGTTTTCGTATCAAGTACACCTCTATCTCTCTCTCTAAAACACACACACACACACACACGCAGTCACAAAGTGAGGGACTAAACGCACTGAGCAGCACTTATGCTGATACTCACAGTTAAATATCAGGGGCATGCACAAGGCGCAGTCGATGGGAACCACAGAACCCGGCGGCTTCCTGCGCCAGCGAGAGCGAGCGATCCCCAGTGGACCAGGTAGCGGGGGGGGGGGGGGGGGGGGGGGGGGCGGCAGTGGGGCTGCCTGCGAGGTGCCGGCAGAGGAACGGGAAAAAGGCGGCGATTTGCATTGGAAATCGCCGCAGCTAATTTCAAGGACGTCTCCAGCGTCTGCATAACGGTTATTTGCGCAAAACGTATCTCTTAAAAAGGCTAATGGCTTAATTAAGTTTAATTATTTTCAAACTGTGACTGAAATGACGCTACAGTCTATTAGTGACTGACATTATGCAGATTTTTTCCGTTTGGCCCGACTCATGTATCAGCTAGGGTTTATGCGCCGTTAAATGAAGAAAGTCGAAATGGAAACAAAGTGCTCATTCTGCAGCAAGTACAAGCCCCTTAAGCAGTTGGACAAGATCTTTAATTCAAGGAGTGACAACTTCTTCAGCCTCTTCCCTTCGGCTTATTTTATTACAAAGAGTTTATGTTTAAAAGAAGCCTTCCTCATACCATTTTCTGTTTCCTTTCCGTAAGTGACACACTATTTGGTCAAAAGTATCCGGACACCTTCAAAAACATACTTTTTCACAGTAGGTGCATTGCGCTGCCTCCTACTGCCAGGTGCTCTATATCAGCGGCCTCAGTTGTCATTAGACATCGTGAGAGAGCAGAATGTGGTGCTCCCTAGGTCCACCGTTTACGATGCGATAGTGAAGTGGATAGGTGTAGGTACACGTACAGCACAAAAGCGTACAGGCCGACCTCGTCTGTTGACTGACAGAGACCGCCGACATTTGAACAATGCCGTAATGTGTAATGGGCAGACATCTTAGGCGGGGTGAGAAAACTTGGATTTCATGGTCGAGCGGCTGCTCATAAGCCACACATCACGCCGGTAAATGCCAAACGACGCCTCGTTTGGTGTAAGGACTGCAAACATTGGACAGCTGAAAAGTGAAAAAATGTTGTATGGAGTGACGAATCACGGTACACAATGTGGCGATCAGATGGCAGGGTGTGGGTATCGCGAATCCCCAGTGAACGTGATCTACAGGCGTGTGTAGTACCAACAATAAAAAACGGAGGCGATGGTGTTATGGTGTGGTTATGTTTTTCATTGAGAGGGCTTGCACCCCTTGTTGTTTTGCATAGTACTATCACAGAATAAGCCTACATTGATTTTTTGAGCACCTTCTTGCTTCCCACTGTTGAAAAGCAATTCGGGGATGGTGATTGCATCTTTCAGCACGATCGAGCTCCTGTTCATAATGCACGGCCTGTGGCGGAGTGGTTACACGACAATAACATCCCTGTTATTGACTGGCCTGTACAAACTCCTGTCTTGAATCCTGTAGAACACCTTTGGGATGTTTTGGAACGCCGACTTCGTTCCAGGCCTCACCGACTGAATCGACGCCTCTCCTCAGTGCAGCACTCCGTGAAGAATGGGGTGCCATTCCCCAAGAAACCTTCCAGCACCTGACTGAACGTATGCCAGCGGGAATGGAAGCTATCATCAAGGCTAAGGGTGGGCCAACACCACACTGAATTTCAGCATTACCGACAGAGGGTGTCACGAACTTGTAAGTCATTTTCAGCCGCGTGTACGGATACTTTTGTTCACATAGTGTATATCTCATTTTTCAGACTGTAAAACATGCTGTAATTGTTTATAAATTGTACAGGTGAAATATAGTTTGCTACTGATTAACTTGTCTCTCTACCGTACGTCATTGCTGTTTAATCCATTGAACGACTAATTACTGAATACAGCCAAATATATCTATAAAAGAATCCGCTTCGATAGTTGCATACTTCAAATGCGTAAGTATATTGCGCAGAGGTAACATGCAATAAGCGCAAATAATTTTTCAGTATTGTTTACCGTCATGCTTACTTCACGAGATGGAATATCTAATACACGTGAATTAAAATTTAATATTGGTGCCGAAAATATTGTCGGTGTCACTCCAAACATTTGTCGTCAACGAAGAAGTACACGCGTCTTTTGCTTTCAGAAGCCCATCGCTGTACATACACATACTGAACAAAGGCCTACAGCTTAATGTTGTCTAAAATTTAAAAACCATGTATCACAACATCCAATAGACCTAGCTTTTCACTTATAAAAACAGTGTTTCATTCTTAAATAATTGTTATTTACTCGCAGAGAGTCTCCTTGGTGTTATTCCTAGTTAAATTTGGTCCTTCCGTAAATATTTATAGTACCAATTAAAAGTAAATCGTATGTCACATGCAGTTGATCTTTCTAAACCTGATAGGGTCATTTTTTATTAATAAGACTGTAGCATCCAGGAAGTACCGTTACTAAATAAGAGTAATATTATCATAATAAAATTTGTAAAAATGATACTTGCCGTTGTCGTAAGGTTACATCTAAACCAAATGCAGATCAATATCACTCGCATAGAACTTCAGGAGAAGGACGTAGCTCAGAATCTTGCGAGGGACGGCAGCGAACCATCAGTTACTTAATATGGACTTTTATTATTTTTTTCATTTATTTGTTCCGAATATTTGGATTCACCATAATATGGCTGTTATTGGTTAATTTCAGTACCACCCGAGTGGATGACAGTTGGAGGGTTTGCTACGTCTTACGACACAAGAATGTTGCACTGTATTTCCGGTAGAATAGTTGGCACAAGTACTCGTACTGTGGTACTGGAATTGAATTCGTGCAACACTGCAAACACTCATGAAGCAGCCGTAATGTCTGTTAACAATGCAGATACCGATGTCAGAGAATAATTTAATTTATACAATTATTACTAGGAACAATCGAGTGGGGCTATAAATTAAGTCAAGCAGCTCGTAACTGAATTGTTCCACTTGACGCGGGATGCAGTCATGGTTTTCAGGTATTTCACTAAAACAGAATTAATTACAACTACTGTTCAGGTTATTATTGTCGTGATTCGCACGTGATTCGATCGGATGTGTGACACAAGCACTCGAAAATGATCAGAAAAATTTCCTCAGGCGTGATTTTAGCAAGAATCGGTTACTGTTTAGGCTTTAGTCGAAAATGATAGAGCAGTGCTTGTTGAATGATTTACAACGAAAGAAGCAGGTCGATTTTTAATTCCAAGTAAATTTGTTACGTCTTTCAAACTTCTAGGTGACTGATCTTGTTAAAAAATAAATAGCCACTTACAAAGAACAAGCTGATTCCATATAAGGTACTTCAGCAGTTGAGAACGAGACATATCTTCGAGGTGCAAGATTCACTACCCGGCGCAGTCTATAGGCACAGGTCTCCTGAAATCTTTCTTAACATTGCAGTCGAATACTATTTACAGTACTCATTTAGGCTGCCTCACGTTTCTTCGCTACGGAAGTAGAACAACTGGTAGTTCTTACACGTACCTGCACATTATTGATTTTTTTCCCATAAAGTGTGAAGAAACACCGTAGCTGTGTCATATAATACTGTGCAACAGATGCCTGGATTCTGTTACTATTGACTAGCTATTGAACTACTCATCATAGATGATATGCAGGAAAGATTCACGCTTCAAAATAAGGGCAATAAAGTGATGGTAATTTCCTACGAGTTCTACAGTACTTGAATCTTACATTTGGTTATGGCAGCAAGCAAACACCTGAGATGGCTACGTAAAAGTGAGGAAAATTAGTAACTTATTTAACGCAACGTCGATATCAGTATTGATCTTGTAGAGTCATTAAGGGCACAGCGAAGGCAATAGGGATATATGATATTTATTATTTATTTCTAAACAGAGTGCAGATTTAATCATAGCCTTGCATTTTTAATGTTTTGATGCAAATGACCAACTGACACATTTTGCTGCTGTCTAATTGCATTTGTGTTTTCTTGGCAGAAATGGTAATGCGACTTGCAAATGTAGGTATGGAAATCGCTTGCGCTAGTTTAACTCTCTATTACTTATTTGTGAAACGTTATAGGTATCGATCTGACTATTTTGTACGAGAGCTCACAAACAAGAATTTTTTGAGTGACACTACGCAGATATCACTATTATTAGTAGTACAGTATATATATAGTACTGCGTGAGGTCAATAACAAAAGAGACTCAGAGCTAGTTACGAACGCAGGAAACGCCACACAAAAATACTGTCGACTAACAAGCTTGTAAATGATCAGAAGTTACTTCAAGTATGAACTTGTTGAACGACTACTACTTATAGTCGTTCAATAGCAAATTAAGTTACTCGCGGCTTGCTGTATGCACCTATTATAAACGTTACGAGAGATTCTTATTGTAACGTAAGTCGGAACACGATATTTTTACAGTGTGATTCAGTTAATTGTTATCCATTCTCAACAATGATTATCATATTACTTGTGCACAATATTTATCTTCGTTACATGGCATTTAAACGAACCATGGCGATGACGACAGATAAACCTATTATATACTGAGTGTCCCACATAACTGAAGCATATCTCCAGTGGTACACAATTTTTTTTTCTGTCAAGTTCATATAACTTATATTTTGTACACATTTGCGAACAGCGGCAAAATGTATACATAATAATAATCTACCTATTGTTATAATGCTACATTGTTTTGTGTGTGTTTGTGTGTGTGTGTGTGTGTGTGTGTGTGTGTGTGTGTGTGTGTGTGTGTCGGCGCGTGCACGCGCATAAGCAGGTTTAATAATTTACTTGTCACTTGATTACAGAAATGTGTACAAAGTATGAGCCATAAAATATGGCGTAAAGAATTTGTACCACTGGAAGTATTTGCACCAACATATATTTTATTCTTCCAGACAAAAAAAAGATGTCCACAATGCTTTAAGTCTTACTTTGAAGTAGTGGTTTGTTTTGATGTATGGTTTTTGCCTTTTACATTATCAGTTTCTGTATTTTCTATGTGTTCGTTTCACTTCTTAGATTCTGGTTGCTATCTTTGTTCACCCAATATTTATAAAGAGTGATGATTTATACTGTATGTGACGTATAACGACAGAGAAAGGAGCCTGTGATCACTAGCAGTGTTTGTTTCACATTCACATTCAATCGTTAGGTAAGGACCTCCATGTAGCCATGTTCTGAAATTATATTTTGTTTTTCTCTACTAGACAGTGCTCCAAAGTCGTAACACAAATCATACATGCCATGTTAACACACATAACTCCAGCTGATGTTTTAGGTTTAAATCTCCCAGACAGGTTGTGTAAATAAAAAAGCAGTGACTGTAAGCAGTAAACTTGTTGTATTTTATTTGATAGCAGTAATAGTCACGGTAAAGCGTACCTAAAATATTCGCGTTTGACTGCCATATTTAGAAAAGGTATCGTCACTTCCGTGATTGGATGAGATGCCATCATTTGTGCCAATCATTGTCCTATTACGTCAATTTTACCATAGTTCTTGCAAGGGCCATTTACACTCATTCCGTCTCTCTGCACAATTAGCATTGTCACAATGAGAATTGCAATCATACGCAGCAACTACGAAGCATACTAGGTCCCGATGTTGATGACTTAAAGTCTGTTGTCTTGTGTTTAAGAAGTTAAAAAGGCCAATAAACCTGTTTCGCGTAATAATTGCAGGCCGGTGTGCCCGAGCGCTTCTAGGCGCTTCAGTCTGGAGCCGCGCGACCGCCTCGGGCATGGAAGCGTGTGATGTCCTTAGGTCAGTTAGGTTTAAGTAGTTCGAAGTTCTAGGGGAGTGACGACCTCAGATGTTAAGTCCCGTAGTGCTCAGAGTCATTTGAACCATTTTTTTCTTAATTAGTTATATTCAATACGTAATGGATGCTCTTGGCGTCGGGTAATATCAGAACGTGCGGACAACCTTAGAGTAGCAGCTTCTCGTACATGGTGACTCGCCACACATTGCTTTTACTTGTTTTGACATCACACAAGATTGATCATAGTGCCAGCAATAGTTACAACTGTGCTGAATTAGCGTAAAACATTGAGTTAAAATAGCAGAATGAGTTTCGGCTTGAGAACAGCACAATATACCACGGAGACAAGATTATGCACATTTGTATTCTCCTCGCATGTCCTGTGCAGGCTTGGGCCAAGCAGTAAGCATGTGATATCGAAATTGACTCATCAGTTGAAACAGGTTTAGCCAATACAAGATTTATATGAACATTTGACTACCGGGAAGTTTTTGAAACAAAGAGGCATCCGGTTTCCTACTCCACCCGTTTCCAGCTCAACAAGCGATCATTTAGCATGTCATCAGCAACACATTAAGCTCTGCAGTGCTTTCCTCGTGCATTGCGCTCTGAGCAACGTCGAAACCGCACTAAAGGGGCTTCGACTTGTGGAGCCTCTGACTGACGCTCTCGCAGCAGGAGGAAATCAACGCGGCTGCAGTCAGAGCCGGTGAATCAGAAGAGGCGAAGAAAGACGCCGGCCGGTGTGAGCGCGAGTCTCGGCGGCGGCGGCGGCGGCGGGCGGTGGAATTATTGAGCAGTGCGGTCGGCCCTGGGCTGATTGCCGGCCGGCCGGGCGCCACGTGTCGCTTCCCACAGCCCGCGCCGCGGCCACGGCTGTAGCGTGAGCAGCCGGCCACGCCCCCGGGACCCGCCGGCCGACACCGATGAATTTTGCAGCCCGCCGTCCGCTGCCCGCTCACACGTCACCTTGCGCGCTGCTCATGTCTCACAACTCCACCATCACAGTACAGACTTCTGGCTTGCCGCCGATGTTACTCAGTTCTCCTGGCTTGTCGTGCAAGCTTTAAGGCGCGGTTCGCACTGAGACGATTAGATATGCGACGACACATGTTCCAATAAAGACCGCGCGACGCGTCGATGTCGGCGTGAAAGTGGTCTTCCCACTGGGATAATACGGTATGTCATACGACGCGCAATGACGCCATATGACAAGCAATGTAAATGTCTAGAATGAAATCTAGAATTCTAGAAACATCCCCCAGGCTGTGGCTAAGCCATGTCTCCGCAATATCCTTTCTTTCAGGAGTGCCAGTTCTGCAAGGTTCGCAGGAGAGCTTCTGTAAAGTTTGGAAGGTAGGAGACGAGGTACGGGCAGAAGTAAAGCTGTGAGGACGGGGCGTGAGTCGTGCTTGGGTAGCTCAGTCGGTAGAGCACTTGCCCGCGAAAGGCAAAGGTCTCGAGTTCGAGTCTCGGTCCGGCACACAGTTTTAATCTGCCAGGAAGTTTCAATGTAAATGTCGTGTGACTAGGGCCTCCCGTAGGGTAGACCGTTCGCCGGGTGCAGGTCTTTCGATTTGACGCCACTTCGATGGGGATGAAATTATCATGATTAGGACAACACAACACCCAGTCCCTGAGCGGTGAAAATCTCCGACCCAGCCGGGAATCGAACCCGGGCCCTCCGGATTGACATTCTGTAGCGCTGACCACCCAGCTAGAGGCGGCGGAGATGACAAGCAATAAGACGGCACGAAACACGTTTCCGTTGCAGTTTCAGTTGCAATCAAGAGCTGCTCTGACAGCTGGCTTAACATTATTTAAATCTCAAGAAACTGAAAAGAAAAAGAAGCTCTCGCTGCACTCTACTGTGCTACAATTTCCACATATTCTACAGAATGACTGCAGACAGTTCCAAATTTTTAGAGCATCTAGTACCAGCTACTCTGGCAAAGCAGAACACAAATTTTCTAACTGTTATCTCTCCTGCGCAGAATTTACTCATTACAGAAAGTAAGTCGGAAGTTGGTGGAATTGTATGTGTCGCGTTAAAAATACCACCTTGAGAAGTTCTTTTTTTTGTGGGACCACGTTGTATGGTACGTTATTCACTATCGTACATAAATGAATAGTACTTACTTATTGATAAAGCTACAATAGTATTTCTGCAATGGTTCAGTTTCGCCGAATAGCATATGATTCAGTCTGAGAAGTATTCAGAACAAACGTTGCTGGGTTTGAAGTGAGATCAGTTACCATAGATGGAGTAGCAGTGCCTGGTGAACTCTGCACATGGATACACAATTGTTTCGAAGGAATGGAAGCTCAAGGTAGTAAGGAAAAATTCGGATGTGTCCCCCTTGGCTTCGTCCAGTTGCTTTTTCAGAAGTAACAGGAATTTAGCTTTCGGTCCTCTTTCAGTTCCTTGAAATCAGTGAATATGCATTAAAAATATCTATTGAACATGGCTGCTGGTGTCTTTTCATTTCAGCCAGATTTTTTTTTACATTTTTAGCTTCGACATTTATCGGCAGCAAACCAAAAAGAGAAACACGAGGCAGCTCCACACTCCACAGACGGAGGAATAGCCTCGGTGCAGTGTGCGGTCGCCAACATCGCCACGGACAAGCTCCAATACTTCTCACATATTTTCTCGATAATGCTAAGAGACATCGCTCTCCTTTAACCACTAAAGACAATATCGTTATATTTGTTATATTTCGTATGCAGCAATATACGACCTAAATATACCAAACTGGCCAGCGACTACATTTTTCACTGCAACCTTTTCAAATTATGCGCAGTTTTTTACTTTACTTCAAAGTATCACAGAAATTATGGGCAAATACGAAAAGAAAACCAGTATCAACCTTAGATGGCGGACTAATAAATACAGAAAAAGCATTTTTTTGTTTTAATAGTTTCCCAAAAATCGAATGGGAAAAATATATAGTGGAGAACATGTAAGATCCAAAAACATCGGCTTTCGGACGGATTTAGCTCGGCTTCGTCTCCATAACACACTTGCTTTAGCTACAACCTGAAATTTCCTCCCACAAGTATCGTACAAGTTGCGAGGAGCGATCAGCAATCCGTACTGCGTCACGCGATATGATAGAGATAAGTATCGATGTCATGCTGCTGACATCCCGGATTGAATCAGTTAAGTCCCTTCCACTACCTTTCTATGCACTTCGTCAATCCAGGTTACTTCTGCGTCATAACGTGAATCGCATTATGTATTGTGTCGGGTATTGTACCGCCTCACTGTGAACTGTGCCTCAGACTCATCCCTAGAGCACGACTCACTATCTACCCTGATGGCAAACAGTAAAATGCAATGAAGTACCACTGAGGGTGTGCTCGGTTTATGACTGAAAATACTTTGGAAAAGGCAGTTGAAAAAATTCAATTATTTTGCAAATTTGCTACTGACTTATGTTAGCATTTCTTTCCTTGGAGATTAATAGGATTTGAAATATATCTTCCCCTCTAATATATTCTTCCTTAGCTTTTCTGGTGACTTCGACAGTGATCATCAGGCGTGAATCTGCTTGGTATTATTGGGCATTGTGGAGGCACCATAACAACGGATTACTGAAGAGAACTGGTAAGCTGTCATAGTAAAAAGCACAGATTGATACAGGGAAACGCGTGATTTCATTTCACATGCCATGAAACGTCGTTGTACTTGAAGGTGGGTCACTTGCAGAGCGAGGTCAGTGATTCACCAGTAGAGGCCAAGCGATCGTTTCTTCGTCGCCTGAGTCCGTCTGTGAGAGTCACTTAGTCGGGCCCAGCTTATGATGAACCGTAGATTTCATCCCTCAAGTGGTAGCTCCACAATGGTTCAACCTCCACCCTGCCTGTAACTCGCACTCACTATCCACCACTGCCCCAGGAAATGTAGCATGGCATTGTTCTTGTCTTATTGCTTCCAAAGCAAATTGTCAAATCGCAGTGGAGCAAAATCTCTTTTGCAGTTCACTAGATTTGGTGTGACGCTAATTTCAATTGCCTCCTTATCAATACTGTCCTAGAAACTACTCGCTGAACAGATGACAGACTTTTTTTTCTACTTCTTTTACTTGGCGTTTAGTACATCTGGTACGGAATCCCTTTTTCTATATTTTCCAAAACTATTTAATTACTTAACTTCGTGGCTGGAAGCCCTTCCTGACGCCAGGGTAACCTAAGGGAGGAAGGTCATTTGCGACATTTCTGTGTGAATCGTGTACATATTATTTTGTACATAATGGTACTGTAACTGTTTGTTTATAGCCTTTTGTGCGGCAGAGTTGGGTGACCACCAAGCATTAGCGTAAAGGACCTGGGAAACTGCGTAAAGCCACACTCAGCCTGGTCTGTGCAGCAGTTCACCGTCGTCACCCCACCACATGGATTTAATTGGGTCTGGTTCACCTCACTGTCAAATAAGTTAATGCGGTACGCATCACGCTTTACGACCTGGTCGCTGGTCAGGTAAGAGGTGTTTACACTAAATAGAAACTGTGATCAAGTGTGAACAGATTTGGACGGATGTGTTCCACAATAAATTATCAGAGAACCAGTGGGAAGTTTGTGCTTTCTGTTCACGTGTACCATTGTCATACTGGTACAGGACGGCCTGCCTATGGTTTATAGAACTCTTATAATTATAGTTTGCACATCTAGACTCTGCTGTTTTCCAGTTTCGTTATTGTCTGAGCCCCACGACCACTACACCATGGAAAGGCCGCTCTTCTTTTCCAGTTTTTAGATTTAGTGTCACCTTTTATGTCTTTTACTGTGTGTGTTGTAACTTCATTATTTTATAATTTGGCTCCTCTGATCGGATCCGTCAACATTTAGTGGGCCTGCTTTCTTCTGTGAGTAACTTCGGACTCGCGGGACTGATGACCTCTCTGTTTGGTACCATAAACCCTCTCAATTAATCACTTAATCCAGTTTCATTCGGGAGGACGACGGTTCAATCCCGTCTCCAGCCATCCTGATTTAGGTTTTCCGTGATTTCCCTAAATCGTTTCATGCAAATGCCGGGATGGTTGCTTTGAAAGGGCACGGCCGATTTCCTTCCCAATCCTTCCCTAACCCGAGCTTGCACTCCGTCTCTAATGACCTCGTTGTCGACGGGTCGTTAAACACTAACCACCACCACCACCACCACCAGTTTCATTGTTAACCATCTGCACCGCTCTGCTCCTTAGTGTGCCATCGAATCAGTTCGCTCCTGAAAATAGGCAACCAAATGAACAGATTTACAAAGCGGCCTGCTCTTGCGCCTCCCCAGACAATTAGTGTCAATGAATTACATGCGCGTATTGATCAAGCGTCTTGCACTATAAATCGAAACTTCACTCTCGGGTTCGAACCTAGCCACGGCGTAAATTTTGAAAATAGTCATCAGCACTAGCGGCCGAAGACACGTTCAGGCAATGACGATGTCAAAAGAAGGCAGAGGAATGGCACTCTCTTGCCCTTGTTGTGTGAAACCGTCTTTAAAAAGCAAATGAATCAGCAGTGTTCGACGGTTTGAGGTTTCAGAAGCAATGGAAGCCACTGCACTAAGACACATAAGTTGCACCCACATGGCATGTAGCCTTCCACAGAAAAAGATGATCTCTCCATTGGCAAGAGATTCCTGATTAGATCCACATTCGGATCTCCGGGAGTGGACCGGGAAAGGGGAGGTGACAATGAGAAAATGATGCAATAACGAATGAAATGATAACATTCTACGATTCGGGGCGTGTAATGTGAGAATTTTAAACGTGTTAGGGAAGCGAGGAAATTTGGAACGGGAAATTCTAAGGCTCAATGTAGATATGGTGGGGGCCAGTGATGTGAAACTGAAAGAAGACAAGGATTTCTGGTCGAGGAATTTAGAGTAATATCAACAACAGCAGAACATGGTACAACACGTGCAGGATGCGTTACGAATAGAAAGGTAAAGCAGAAAGTGAGCTTTTATGAAGAGTTCAGTGATAGGGATCCTCTCATTAGCTTCGACAGCAAACTAAAGCCGACTACAATGGTTCAGGCATACATTTCGATGTCGCAGGCGGCAGATGAAGAGAGAGAGACAATATATGTAGGAATTGAACGGGTAATGCAGAACTTAAAGAGATGTGAGAATCTAATAATTATGGGGGATTCGAATGCAGTTGAATGGGAAGGAATAGAAGAAAGGGTTCGGGGAGGTATGAGCATGGTAGTAGCAAGAGAAAGACCAACTGAGTTCTGCAATAAATTTCAGGCTGTAACAGCGAATACTATGTTTAAGATTCACAAAAGAAGGAGGTATAAATGGAAAAGGCCCGGAGACACGAGACGATTCCAGTTGGATTACATCATATCAGACAGAGGTTACGAAATCAGATTTAGAGCTTAAGGCATACCCAGGAGCAGCAGATATAGATCACAATTTAGTAATAACGAAAAGTAGACTGCGGAAGAATCAGCGTGAAAGGAAGCGGGATACTGTTCGTTAAGGATGTGGATACTATGATAAAGAATTACAGAGTGCCGGCCGAAGTGGCCGAGCGGTTCTAGGCGCTACAGTCTGGAACAGAGCGACCGCTATGGTCGCAGATTCGAATCCTGCCTCGGGCATGGATGTGTGTGATGTCCTTAGGTTAGTTAGGTTTAAGTAGTTCTAAGTTCTAGCGGACTGATGACCTCAGAAGTTAAGTCCCATAGTCCTCAGAGCCAATTACAGAGTAAGGATTCAGTTGAAGAGGACTGGAAGTTTCTAAAAAAAAAAAAAAAAAAAAGCAATGACAGATTTTTGACACACAAAAGCAGGCATCAGAAGGGTAACTGCGAAGAAATCTTGGGTAACAGAAGATATACTTCAAATTGATATTCGAAAGAAGGAAGTACCGTAATATTCAAGGAAAGACTGGAATACAGTAAGAGCCAAGACGAAATTGCTATAGGGAAAAATAGCAAGTAATAGGAAAAGAAATAATCATCGGAAGGACTGATTCAGGATATAGAAAAGTAAGAACAACCTCCAGCGATACTAAGAGCAAGGGCAAAAAACCTTCAGAGTACAGTAGGAAGTCTACAGTTAATCAGAGAGGGGAGAGCGGGTAGATGGAAAGAGTACACTGAAAGTCTCTAGTCTCATGGCGTGATGACGTGACAGAAGAAGAAACTGGAGTCTATATGGAAGAGATAGTGCATCCAGTGTTAGAGTCATAAATTAAAAGACTTAAGATCAAATAAGGCAGAAGGGATATCCATTGAAATTTGTAAAATCATTGGGACAAGTGACACACGAAACGATTATCCCAATCGATGTTTAGAACCTGTGAAACTTATGGCATATAATCAGACTTTCGGAGGAAACATCAGCTACACAATTCCGAAGATATCAAGTGCTGATAAGTTGTAGAACTATAAAACAAACAGCTTAATTGCTAATACATTCAAGCTTCTGACTAAAATAACGTACAGAAAAATTTAACAGAAAATTAAAGATACATTATATGACGATAAATTCGGCTCTAGGAAAGGGAAATGTGTTAGAGAGGTTGTCCTCGCGTAGCGCTCGATAATGGAAGCAAGACTGTAGAAAAATCAAGACACATTCATAGGACTTATCGATGTGGTAATAACTGTTATAAAATGTAAAACGGTGGAAGATGGTAGAAATTCTCATAAAAATAGGCGGAATAGAGAAGCATGGGCAATAAAAAATATCTCTGACAAACAATAGGGAACAATAAAAGTGGAAGATCATGAACGAAGTGCTCGGTTAAAAGGGTGTGAGACAAGTATGCAGTTTTTCGCTCTACTGTTCGGTCTGTGCAGCGAAGAAAGAGAGACGGAAATAAAAGATTCAAGAGTGGGATTGGAATTCACGGTGATTAGATTCCCTGATGACATCGCTATCCTCAGTATAGGTGAAGAAGAATTACAGCATCTGCAGAATTAAATGAACGTTCGAAGGGGTAGAGTAAACCGGAAAAACACAAGAGTAATGAAAGTAGCATGAATCAGAATAGGGAGAAACAGCATCAAAATCGGTGACAAGAAATTCTGCTGCTTTGGAAGTAAAAAAAAAATGGAAGAATGAAAGAGGAAATAAAAAGCAGATTAGCACAGAAAAAAGGGCATTCCTGACGAAGAAAATTGTACTGGTATCAGACTTAGGCCCTAAATGAAATAATTTCTGAGCATTTACATTTGGAACGGACCATTGTGTAGTAGTGATCATGGACTGTGAGAACACAGGAACAAAAGAAAATCGAAATAATTGAAATGAGGTGCTACAATAGAATGTTGAATATAAGGTGGACTGATAACGCAAGCAATGATGAGTTTTTTTTTTAATTTATTGGCTTTCGGAACGCGCCCATACACCAGCTCAACACTGGAAATGTTAAACAACAGCTTGTTTTTGACAATTCATAGTATACATAAGTCATATCCTGGTACGAAGTTTCATGGACTCAACACAAGATAGGTTCCGACGTAAAACAAATTTTCGCGTCCGCAGTATAATGAATCGAGTAAACAAGACGTACATGTAACATAAGGTACACAGAGGAAGGAGGCGGTTCTCCGCAGAATCCACAAAGAAAGGAACATTCGGAAAACACTGGCATGGACGAGGGATAGGATGATAGGACAAGTGTTAAGACATCAGGGAATAACTTCCATGGGACCAGAGGAAGCTGCAGAGCGTAAAGACTTTAAGGAACACACTGAAATACGCACAAGAAAAAATGGAAGGTGTACGTTGCAAGTTCTACCCTGAGATGAAGAGGTTGGCACAAGAGAGGAAGCTTAAAAGTGGGAGAGATGGTGTATCCACTGATGTGTTTTCTGCATGTCTTGTAGCTTTTGCGCAGTCGCCGGCTGTAGCTCCGGAATTACTTACGAACAACCCTCTATGTACCACCCGCATCCCTGTAAGAGAGTGTAATGGTGGAATTTTTTTCATATTGTCAGTTCTGTTTATGACACTAATTAAAATAACCATACATCAATGTCTTCTCCTGCTAAGAATATGGTGTTGAAAGGGTTATGCTGGGAAGCCAGTAGTGATTTTTTCTTACTGAGTGGGTCTTAGGGTGCGCATACGTTCAGTGCAACATGTCCGCAGCTCGTGGTCGTGCGGTAGCGTTCTCGCTTCCCGCGCCCGGGTTCCCGGGTTCGACTCCCGGCGGGGTCAGGGATTTTCTCTGCCTCGTGATGACTGGGTGTTGTGTGATGTCCTTAGGTTAGTTAGGTTTAAGTAGTTCTAAGTTCTAGGGGGCTTATCACCATAAATGTTAAGTCCCATAATGCTCAGAGCCATTTGAACCATTTGAATCAATGCAACATACGGAGAGTCAGTGCTGCGTTCGTCCAATGTAAGACTAGCCGCATCCTCAATGAATGGGGTAATCAGTACGTATATGAACTTCGAGGTTAAGTTTGACGAAACTTCCTGGCAGATTAAAACTGTGTGCCGGACCGAGACTCGAGCTCGGAACTTTTGCCTTTCGCGGGCAAGTGCTCTACTAACTGAGCTACCCCAGCACGATTCACGCCCCGTCCTCACAGCTTTACTTCTGCCAGTACCTCGTCTCCTACCTTCCAAACTTTACAGAAGCTCCCCTGTCTGACTATATTTCTGCTTGTATTCAGAAGAGGGGATTTATTCGTTTCTTTTTTACAGCTATGCCAGTTCTTGTGTGGGCCGTGCCTGCATGTGGTAGGAAGACGATTATCTCGTCTCTTTGTCTGCTCTTGTATCTACGTCTATGCTCTGTCAGCGCCTACTTAATAAATTCGTCTTGTAGCCCTCGGAAGGGAAGGTATGTGACACCAAGAAAATGTTCATTTGCATACTGATCCGATGCACTTGCAGTGCGGTATGATATGAAGTTCCGTGACTAGTACGAAATTTACAATTACAGCTACGTAAAAACTGCCCTCAGTTGTGGAATTATGACTTTCCAGTACGTCTTGCTCATGTCTTTAGTGAGTAACGTTATTTTGCGCAGGCGAAAGAAAGGAGTGACGAGAAATGGAGGCCATATAGGCGGTCCCTCTTTGAAGTAGGCGGCAGCCTCATTACGCGCCGGCGGCCCCTTACGCGGGCCGGGCCACAACCCACACGACCGGCGCGCCCGGCAGCCAGCAGCCGGCGGCAAACAGGCGCCCTCCGCTGCCGCCGCCGCCGCCGCCGCCGCCCTTGTCGGCGCGTCATATCGCGGTCGCCAACTTCTCTGCAAACACCGCCCCGGCCGCAGCTGCAGCGCCGAGCGGCGTGTAGCTGCCGCGCGTGAATGTCCTGCCGTTTCCCCTGCCTTCCGCCGATTCCCTTTCAATAACAAGAATTATATCTTGTTGCAACCCTTGTCCACAGTACGAGCAGCCCTTAGCGGCTCGCCGTCTGACAAGTGTTAACGACGTCGCCTTTCCGGCTGAGATCTTTTTTAATATGTGACTTGCAAGTACTTCATCTTTTCGAGTCAGAACAATCTTTAATTTTATTAATGTACTATATACCTAATATTTTAGTACAATTAGTCTAATTCTGAAGACGACGCTCATAGTAGCGTCGAAACCAGGTCAATTTTTGACTTAATATTTGTGACCGAGGGCTTATTTGTTGCAGTATAAGAATTATATCACTATGACATCAGATTCCAACACGTTCCTTGAGTAACTGTGTGTTCTCCATTAAGTTGCAGGCCTATTTACTGCCGACTTGTTCAAATAAGCTATAGATAGCTCTTCCCCCCCCCCCTTTTTTTTTAGTTTCTCTGTTTGTAGGTGCTTCAGTATGGAACCGCGCGACCGCTACGATCGCAGGTTCGAATCCTGCCTCGGGCATGGATGTGTGCGATGTCCTGAGGTTAGTTAGGTTTAAGTAGTTCTAAGTTCTAGGGGACTGATGATCTGAGGTGTTAAATCCCATAGTGCTCAGAGCCATTTTTTTTATTGCTCTGTTTGTAATCTAGAACACAAGTAGCTTCACACCGTAAGCAGAGTTCTCGCTTGCTGTCCGCAGCATTATTTTAACTGGTTTTAATTTATGTATCTATAGGTTGTGTATCACACTCAGCTTTTTTCTACGCCTACCATATGACGCTGAAATAAGAGGAAAGTATGTCAGTATGTTTTGACTCTACTAGCAGTGTAAACTGGAAAACTTTATTTTGCTTTCCAGAATCCTTACCACTCCTCCACCGTCCTACATAATCATACGTGAGAAACCCACAACAAGGCTCTGATCATCGACATCGTGAAGTGCCATTTTTGGTAGGCTGTTACCTTCACCCTTCCTCCAACCATACCTCCATATCTCACATGAAAATTACACAGTCACTCACACACACACACACAGTTTACGTACCGGGTGTCCATCGAACTTTGGCACCACATATGTTACCCAAAAGTAACAAAATGTGATAGACGCAACTGGCCAGGGATGCAACCACATATATTACGCAAAGGTAACAAAATGTAACACACGTAACTGGCCGGGTATGCACCTATGTCAGCGGCTCACACAATTCAGAAATGTAAACATACATCACTTTTCAACAAAAAGTTACATTTTTTTTAAATAGCATATGTATGTTCTTCCCACAGGAATGAGGACTAGAGGGACAATTACCGGCGGCAGCCCTGATTTCACTGTTCCAAACCTCAGTCTTTCCGAAATACGCAGACTTAGAGGACGGCAACGGTGCCACAGTTCCTGCCGTAGCGCGCACAGTAAGGACTGTCTACAGCAGGCTTCAGGACAGTACAGGCAACCCTCATCACGGCTTCACAGCAGAAACCGTAGTACCGTTTCCATTATTTAAAGTTGAAGTATTCCATCAGGTATAATATTTAGAGCACTGAAAACCGGTCTGCCGTTAGTAACTGTACTCCTAATTCCCATTTCGTTAGAAAGAAACATACATGTGTCAAAAAAAGGTATGTTTGTGTTGAAAGTGACGCTTCTTTACTAGTAGCGGTTGTGCATTCTTGCCCATTGTATGAGAACTTGACATCAGTGAATCCCTGGCCAATTGTATTTTTCACATTTTGTTTCATTTCTTAGGTATATGAGGAGGAAAAGTTAGGTGGGAAACCCTGTGTATGTACTTTTAAGGTATTTGTGTGTTACACGACCAGTGCCTATTTATTTCCTCTTGGGAAACCATCTGTCCCCCTACCAGATCGCCTGGTATTTTCCTAAAGTAAATCGAGGCCACTTCAAATAATCACCATTTTCCTAAACTACAAAACGACGTGCTGGGCTTTTGGCGGAATTCTGGAGTGATCTAAACCCTCATTTTGTAGTTCCAAGAAATCTAATTGTTTGCTGTTTAGTACAACATTCGATGTTTAGTTCCACACAGTTCTCAGAAAATAAGACACTCCCGTTCATTTCATGACCAGTAGCTACGACGTTTAACTTGATACAACAAGACCGTTCCTAATCCGGTTTGCTTCCATTGGCTATAGAGCGTAGCCCTGAAGTACAAGTAAAAATGCTTTTCTGTGATTCCCTACACAAAACTTAACAGAAAACAATAGACAAACTATGTCACGCAGAGGTTCTTGACAACTGCACGCCACACACATCAGTGAACAGAAGTCGTAATAGTAATGTAAAGTTTTCGCGACAACTGGCGAAGTCGAGGGAGACTGAAGCGGGTTACCTGCAGCAGCAGATCTTCGTATAATTGTTACAGTAAGTGTTCCAACGTTATACCGTCATCTCCGTGAACGTCCAATGACTCAGGCAGCGTCTGACTGGAAATGTCTGTTCTGCTGCTCGATTATTACCTCCCGTAGCAACAAATGCCGGTGTAAGTATATGGCTCGATGCTGCGCAAACACCCTGTTACGTATTCACGGCCGTGTTGGGGATATTCTCTGCCCGGGGACTGGGTGTTTGTGTTGTCCTCATCATTCCATCATCATAATCATCATCATTATTCGTTACAGTGGCTAGATTTGATTGTGTATAAAAGTTTTGAGCGCCCTACAAACCAATCATCAACATCATCACCCTGTTACGTATACAAGCGATAGCAACAGACAGATGAAGACGTATCAATGACCTCATCCGCTATGAAACGCTATTCTTAACGTAGGTTGACACTACCGCACAATCCGAGGCTCGTTCAGGTCTTTACGGAAGCAAACATTATTCCCAAAACTGCTCTCTCATATCATGTGAATGTTCCACTAATTAATCACTGAACCGCGTGTGTGTCTCTAACTCAGATCCGCCCTACAACCTATAGCTAACGTAAGAGGTCTTTTAGCTGAAAGCCTTCTCGCTATTACCAGAAACAGCTAATAGATTTTTAGTCTTCTACATATTATTGATCGACGGGAAAATGAAAGTTTTTATGAAGCATGCCTGACGTCTAGAATCCACACAAGATAGCAGATAAGCGCCGTAAGCATCACGCACAATAAAACGGAATAGCCTAGTTGACTACTCAGATTATCCATCGGCATTGCGATAGAGTTGAATCATATCATATACTTGCTTATCAACAAGTCTCACATTTTTCCAAGAAAGATGGGGAGAACAATCTCTATTCCTAAATGGTAACGCTGCACTTCAGAACAACACGTCACTTAGTCGATCGAATCTTGAGTAAAATGCTAATTCCAGAAATCATACAGGTAACAAAGTTGTAGTAGAATGCTCTGGACAACATCGCGCTGCCTTAGCTACTTTTCCATCTCCCGAATTTGGACTGCGCTGTGAGAAACAAGTAGAAAAATTTCTCGTCTGGAAGAGAAGAAGAATCCAAAGGTATCTCAATTTATCTACGAGAAAAAAATCTATCCTCTCACCGTCATTAACAACGACCACAAATAAATGGTAACTTCTACTTGGTCTCTCTCTCTCTCTCTCTCTCTCTCTCTCTCTCTCTCTCTGTGTGTGTGTGTGTGTGTACCTTTTTTGCGGGAAGGGGAGGTGAGAGGCTGTAGAGCAATGCAAAAGTCACCAATGATGTAATTTGGAACTGACGTAAGAAATATTTTCGCTTCCTATTCAGATGACACTGAAAATGTTTGAGTATTGATATTTTTAAACCATGGAGACCGTGATCTGTTTGTTCATTACAAGTTTAACTGATCTTGATCTTAAATTGTAACCCAGGTTGTCGGGTTTGATTGTTAGACTATCAACTTCAGATCATAAAAAACTTTTGTAACAAAGGTAACACGGTTGAAGCACGTTTTACATACGTTACGCCACTGCGTGGCAAAGAAAATTTAAAAAAATATAGTTTATGACTGGCATAAATAAAACTTGTATTGAATGAAGAGGTGCGTGGTTTCGGTGAGGCTGTGTACCTCTCGCGCTCGGAGTGCACGTATTCCCAGCAACAGCGCGTCGCGTCGCCACCGCCACAAGCCGCCGCCGGCTGCAGCGTGCGGGCTAACCACGCGCCTCCCGCCGCCCCCGCCGCCCCCTACCGCCCAGCGCCGCCGGCAGCCGTACAACTTTGGCAAACTTTGTGAACATGGCGCGCGCGGACCGAGCGAGCCGGGCGCTGGGCGTGGTCTGCGAGGCGGGGGGCGGGGCAGGCCGCGCTCGGCCACGCCCACCGGCCGCCGCCGCCGCCGACGCCGCCGGTCCGCTGCGCTCAGACCGGCGCCGGCGTCGCGACGGCGGCGGCGCAGCCGGAAAAATGCAGCGCGCGCCGCGCCGGTCAGCGCCGCGCGCGCGCAGCCTGGCCCAGGGTGGGGGTACGACGCTCCGTGTGGGGCCGGGGCTGTGGGTGGGGGTGGGGGTGTGGGTGGGAGTAGGCGAGTTGGAGGAGTGTGAGAGGAGCGCAGCAGCCGCGTCTTCGAGTTCCTGTCCCGCTGGCGACGCTGCTACTCCGCTCTCGGCCTGCGTAAGACAAGCGAAATTTGAAAAGACATTACATATTTTAAAATTACGTGGAAATTCTTTACACTTATTTAGTTATGCGCGTATGGACACTAGCGACTTCCGTTTCAAGCTACAAGAATCTGATCAACAGATAAAACACACAGAACTGTTTAAAGTTCTTATTTTTATTCTTTCTATTACATAATGAGCGTTTTATTAACTTGATTACATATTATTATTAACTGATTTTTATTTATGGTTTGGTTTAGCGATTCCTTTTTAATGTTTGCTCCTTTTATTTAAGTTGAGTCCTTTTAATCATGTTTGCGATGGCTATGAAGTCTATATTGCTGACTGTTCTCTGAAGGTTAAAGAATGCGGTAATACCATATGAGTTCCGCATCAGCAGATCTCGTTGAGTCCCCTTGCTGGAACTTCTCCACCTGAAATCCGTAAGATAATTTATCGCTCTACGGAAATCGATCGGTACAGTCAAGTAATATGCTGTGTCATGTGTATGGAATGTGATGTCCAACTTTAATTCGTGAAATTATTCAGGTCTTTTGAGAAATATTCTCGACGAATCCCAAAACCGTGAAAGCTGCGGGTTCGCACCATCAAACCACACAACACTTCGGAAGGACTTGCGTCTTTATAATCACTGAATATTTCTTTTGAAATGATTAAGGGTTATGAACTCTACACACCTGATACTCCTTTTGTGCTTTTATATGTATTTACTTTCTTCAGTACCATAAAACATGGCGGCTTCCAACAATCTCCTCTCAATCCGACATGGAACATCTCCCTTCCATTGTCGAACATGGAATAATTATCTCTTTGCCTTAGCTTACAGTCTGTATTTCTTTGTTATCGAGTTCGCACGGAGATGCTTAAATTCCACAGAGTATTTATCTCTCGCGCAGGTAGTTTACGTTTATCGCAGTATTAATAGCTCGTCCCACTTTATTTTTCACCTGCCCATGTTGGGTAAAATTTTTCTGCCTGACTCATGAAGTACTATCACCGTCAAAGGGCGGCACCGCCACAACCCCAAAGTGAATTGCAGTGACGCAGTCACTGCCCTGTGGAAATTCACCGACACAGCTAGACCGCAATAGAACGGTGATGCTGTATTGTAACTTATCACCCCGGACTACAAGTCCATTAAAAAGAAAAAATAATATTTATGGGATTTTGCATCATTAAATGCTACAACTCTTAGACCATCTTGTATGCCTCAATGCCGTTCATTACTATTAGTTCTATTTACTCCTCTTACATGTAAAACATCTTTGTGATCGGTTGTCGTCTGTTGTGTGCGTCATTATTTGTGTTATTTGTATCACCAAAAACGTGACAGAGAATGTACGTCGTAAGATATGGACTATACAGGGCACGGGAAGCAGGACTATAAAGCTTGCTAACACTATACGGTAATCTGGACTGTATTTTCTAGCACGTTGCACACCTCAAAATTTAGAATGCTCTGAAAATTAAAGAGTCGATATATCCCGTGCGTGTTTCCCGTAGAGCAGCAGGTACTGAGTAGCGTGTTCCCGTCTACACAGTGTTCACTTATAAAAGTTGCGATCCTCAGTGCATTGACCAAACATTTTGCTTGCGAGTTTTGCATTCTCTTACTAACAGTTTTCGCCGCTGAAGTCATACTGCAGATGCAATGATCCACGGAACACAACGTATGGGATATGAAGTAGTTAATGGAGACCATCTATTAAACGGTATTGGGAAGTGTTGAATGATAGATGGACTCTAATATTATAGGGTATGTAATGTACATATATTATTTTCCACGACCTCAATAAAACAGGATATAACTAAATTCCCTATATAGACTCTGAAGACAGGTTCCTAACTCCAAAACTGTCAGTTAACCTTGGCACTAAAATGCATACTGTAAGAGCAATGCGCACCTGTTCCATTTAAACTGTGGAAAAACATCTTTTCTACAGCAAGCTCTTCGTTTTCTATATTTGGGGAGGATGTAGTACGGACCAAAACAAGGAAAAATATTCAGTAAACATGGGCTCTAAAAGAATACTTGGGGCTATGAACATTTGTTTGTCTTCTCTCATCTCTTCTATTGGACAAGTGCTCATAACTCTTGAGGTATGCATTTTACAACCAATGTTTACGGGAAGCTTCTCCTTGTTTTGGGCCATACTGTCTCCTTCCAAAATGTGAAAAGCAAAGAGTTTGCAGTAGAGGAGATGTGTTTCACAGTGCCGAAGTTGAACAGGTGCATATAGCTCTTAAGGTGTGCTTTGTAGAGTCCACGTTTACAACACAGTTCCTATTTTGGTGTACAGGGCCTGTGCCAAAAGTCTGTAAAGGTGTAAATATCAACTTCACGGAAAAAGTCAATGAACATCAACCTCACGGAGAAAAGCAACGCCTCATGAATGCGATAGCGCAACGTGTAATTACTCCAACCACGGGGTGAACAGTATTTATTTATCTACAGCCAGATACTGTCGTTTGTTTCAAAACCACGCGTACAGTTTTGAGAAATGAAGAACCGCAG
The DNA here is from genome assembly GCF_021461395.2 of Schistocerca americana. Classification (NCBI taxonomy): domain Eukaryota; kingdom Metazoa; phylum Arthropoda; class Insecta; order Orthoptera; family Acrididae; genus Schistocerca; species Schistocerca americana. Next base: position 177,802,393 of record NC_060119.1, on the reverse strand, counting down.
ACTCCGCAAAGCGTCTCTCCTTTAAGCTGAGGGACCTCGCTAAACTCGTTACTACTTGTGGAAAGTTTCTCCATTCGCTTCAATGTGGGTCACGGAAGTTGGGGAGAACTTATGCGAAGGTCATCGAACTTCGCCAGAGCGAAGCATCCCGTACAGCCAGGCGAATTTTACCTGTCAAATGTCATGCGTAATACTAACGATACCAACGCACACACAGAAAGTTTGCCACTTAATATTCAGTTTCTTCATGTTCAGATTTCTGCACGTTCTCAGGTGCATGTGTCCTTGATCTCATATGAACCGCCTTCACCTTTGGGACGAAGATAACTAGTACTTGTTCCAGCTTAGTTTTTTTCCTAAACGAAGATATTTCATTAAGTAAATTAAATTTTTGTTGAGATAGGATTATTTACTTCAGGAGAAACATGTAGCATGGTTTGTTGCCAATGCTACTACTTTTTAATGGCTTTATGTTAAAGAAGCTATATGTATGCGATTCAGAAACTGGGGGAAGAATTTGACCTTAAATCAGTATCTTTGCGGTCTGTATCAATATCTACCGCCGTTCACTGAACCAATTTCCTAGAGGAATCGAAAGCCTGCATTCGAAGATAGAGAGATAACTCCATAATAAACACAAATGATTGAAAGATAAAATTACTAGCGGCTTAATGCTTCTTAATTCTTGTCACCTCACAACAGCTGTCGCAAAATTCAATATTATTTAAAATAAATAGGTTTTAGCAGTATCGTTGCGCGGATGAGACTTTGAGCATTTTGTACCGATTTGTGATATCTCAAGTCGTTATCTTGTAAAACAAAAAATTGCTAGTCCTACAAGATAGTCGCAGAAGTGAAATTACGAGGTCAGGTCGGTAAGAACTTTGCCTGCGAAAGACAAAGTTTTCTTTCGGGTCACCGTCTGACATACAGTTTTAGTTTGCCAGAAAGTTTCAGCACATCAGTTAGTTAAAACACACTGTCGTCACCTTAGCCATGATAAGGCGTGCATTTGGCTGTAGACCAACTGAAAAAACGATCATTCACGTTTTAACTAGTGCTGTCATCTACAGTGCTTTCAATATTGCCGGAGATGACGTGACACGCACCCCTTGTAATTCAAGGACAGTAAGGTATACTATTACCTCATCATTTACTTTGGCACTCACTTTTCAAATTTGAAAGTTTTTAGTTTCTGAAACAATCTTTACTTTTTTGAACCGATTCCGTACATATTTTGTTTTGCTTTGTATCCTTTTTCGTAGAAAAGACTACAAGCACATCCACATGGTAATTTACGACAAATTTTGTTCTTAAATTCGTCTAATGTCCACTCGTTTCGGTTGTCTCTCAATTCACACTAGAGTGAAGCGTAAGAATTTATAATTCTTGGTGTTTGTTGCTCATCTGCCTTATATCGAAATGTCAAATTCTATTTTCTAATTATGTGTTTCACTATCTTCGACAGCAAGGCTAATGAAGTACTAGAATTTAAAAAAAAATGGAAGCAACTGAAATAAAATCTTTTTGACGTAAAGTTACAAAAATTACTTTGCAGGACTCCATCCAGTTTGACATTCCACGAGAAGACGACACGAAGTGACCGTTGCTACACATGATGATTGAAACATTTTATGTATTATTATTGCTCATGGAAAATGATAACTGTAGAATACTAAACAAAGATATTAAGTCAAACACCAATCCTTTAGTTTACATCATGTAAGTTTCTCGTGTCGTTGGAAGGCTTACGTTTTAACGTTATTGTTCTTGTTGCTTTGTAACAGAAGTCGCTTATCATCTGAAAACCCGCCTGGGAGAGACACTGAGAGGGACGACCTGGTAAATCACAATCAGTTCACATCCCCAAAGCGAACTTCTCGTTTACCGATCCGATGAGCGACTCTGAAATCTTTACTTGCTTAAGTATGACTAACAGAGTTTTGAAGTATCGTTACACCAATATTCCACGCCATATTATCTCAGTTGTTTTTGCTCGTTTCCAAAAAAGTAACAGAAAGATTGAGAACATATCCAGCAGCGATAGCGAAATAAGTTTGCTGCAGAAACAAGAATACATTGCCACCTAAGAAACAGGAGAACTGCAATCTAAATACAGCTATTTATTTTTGGACGTAGCAAGTTAAAATGAATTAAATTCGTCCTCTTTCATGTTCCTTTAACGGGGTTGGAACAGAAGATAGTTTCGCGAGCTATCCAAACGTAGCACTGGGTAGGGAGGCTACGATAGATGAAAATGCTCATACATGTTAGGGTTCCTGGGACCTTGGCAGCGGCATGTCGGTTTTATCTGAACAAAGAGAAATTAGGAACGGCCTTTGTAAGAAATCCGAGAAAATCGTGGCACCATTTAGTATTTCGGCATCTGCTTACATAGCTGTGAACGAACTCAAACCGAAACCTTAAAAAGTAAGGATAGAGCGTCGACTGATCCATTTAGTAGGGTTCATTCGACGTCAGTACAACAACTGACTGCTGCAGTCTGTTCCTGAAATGCTATCTCTTCCTTTTGTGAAGCATGGCTGTATTTTTCGTAGTACGTGAAAGCCCAGGATAATGGACGGCTATGTCAAAGCACTTTAAGTTTTACACTCAGTATTTCAGAGGTGTTGGTGCTGTACCTGGTTAAATGGAAATCTTGCGGACAGCTTTTCGGGGTGAATCGTTCAAATGGCTCTGAGCACTATGGGACTCAACATCTGAGGTCATCAGTCCCGTAGAACTTAGAACTACTTAAACCTAAACAAACTAAGGACGTCACACACATCCATGCCCGGGGCAGGATTCGCACCTGCGACCGTAGCAGTCGCGGGGTTCCGGACTGAAGCGCCTAGAGCCGCTCGGCCACCGCGGCCGGCTTTTTGGGGTGATCATATAGAAGTACAACATGGGATTCGACTCTGAAAACGTAATAATAAGTGCGTGTAGACTGGCGTTTAACTTCTACTTGACGACGAAATCATAATACGTAGCTTGATTAGTATCTTAGACAGGAAAAGGAACCATCAGAGTAGTCACCATAAATCTAAATCAATACGTACAACTAATTACCTAAACACGTTTGAATTTCCAGATACAAAATCAGTGTCTTAACGACCTCATCAATCGTCCTGGCACTACACGCAATAGCCTCACGACGATTTAGAGAGTGGAGTGTTTTGTAATAAACGTCTACAACATGAACGGGTTTACTGAAACCAGTCACCTTAAAAATTATAAAAATTTTCTTGGAACGCTCTCGGCTCGCCGAACATACGTCACCACAGGGCCGACACCACCTCTTTTTACAACACAATACGTTCCACGAATGGCCAGCAGACAAGTGAGCACGTTCTGTTGTGATGCGTTCGCACGGCTGAGACGCAAGCGGTTCGCGTGACAGCCGCCTTAAGCGCGGCCCTTAGCTTCTAATCCGACCGAGTTTTCGTACGGTTTACGCGATGAAACCAGAAGTGCACAGCAACGTAATGGAGCGGACGTGCGTCGCGTGCCGACGGCAGAATTTGCTGAACTACGCAGCCGGTTGCGTGCTCCATGGCGGACACGCACTGCTCTTAGGACGTTGTAAATGCGGATCCTGCAAAACGAACGCGGCAAACACTTCTATAGCGATAGCGAGACTACAAGCCAACCGGCGTTTCAGATGCGTCACGCTTTTGTCTGTTTACTTATTTCTGTGGGCATTTGCGACAGTTACGCACCCATCAATTTCCTTCACTGTCGTGGAATTTTACACATACTTTGATTTGGTGTATGAGAACACGTTTTTCTTTCACCTGCTCCTTTTTGCTATATGAATAGCGTTCTTATTCACTAAACAAACATCAGATTGTATGATGCGTTCAGCTTCAGTTCTCTACGTGTTGAATACATCTGATTTTCCGTCTGTCAATATTTCTGCCGTCCTTTTGTCTGGTAAGCTGACTTTTTACATAAAGTTTTACTGAGTGAGCTCTCAACATCGCCCCATCACGAGTTTATGCAGTCTGTGGTATGTCGATATTTTCTCCGGAACAGGTACGAAGGCCCAACGGTACTGACGCCGCCGTGTCATCCTCAGCCAACAGGCGTCAATTGGATGCGGATATGGAGGGGCATGTGGACAACCCACCGCTCTCCAGACCGTATGTCAGTTTACGACAGTTGCGAGACCGGAGCCGTTACTTCTCAATCAAGTAGCTCGTCAATTTGCCTCACAAGGGCTGAGGGCACCCCGCTTGCCAACGGCGCTCGGCAAACAGGATAGTTACCCACCCAAGTGCTAGTCCAGCCCGGCAGCGCGTAACTTCGGTGATCTGATGGAAACCGGTATTTTCTCCTATAGCTTGAATTAATAACTTTGTGACTGACGGGTATCTGTGACGGGGGAAAGTGTTGCTGATCAGTAGCGTGTGCGCCACATGCTCATACGACAGGCGTAAATCATTATATATTTTAGTTCTCCACTCTCCACACCGTGTAACCTGCCTCGCCTGGGAAAGCTCTAAAATTCCAGGAAATACAGCGAACACGTCGAGCCCGACGGCTTCTCTACTAGAAGCGCTGAAACGTCAGTCACAAGGTTATTTCAATCCCATTGCTCAACTTATGCTGTCTCTACACATTTCTCAGTCACCTAATGACACGCAGAAGTGAGTACAGGAAATTCATTTCCGCACATTGGATTCATCACATATAATTATCAATTTCTTGTCCAACATGCGGAACATTTTGGCGATATTCCGCAACTGTGGTAATTTTCGAAGAACATGTCCGCAACAGATGCTTCTTACTTAATTTCAAATCGATACAATGTCACTAATATTGCAAATAACTGACAGTCGCGCATAAAATGGAGAATGGTACCTGCGGGGACATTTTGTAGGAAATCGAAATCTACAGCCATGTGTACGAGAATGAAAGCGATGTTGTTAAGGTACAAAAAGGTTTGAAAAATATTATTTTCTGGAAGCCGTTCAGAATTTCTTTCATATATTACGTAATACATTTTAAAAAGGTTACGTCTCTCTACATAGTACGGCAGGCTCATTTATTGAGACCAGCAGAACATGGTCAGTTCCTTGTAGCTACAGGTGATACTACATCGTGTTTGCCTGCAGAGGTTTCTTTTGCTGCTTCCGTTCGTTTACTCTCGTTGGCTACCTGAACGACTTATCGTTCATCATAGACTCTCTTAGTACCGTCTGCTGTGCTTTCTCGTCTCGTATTAATACTCTTTACACGTCTTTCTATTTTTCATTGCTGTCATTCATTTAATTGCAAAGCGTTTCCTATTTTACTTGACTTTGAAAGCATTTTATCAGCCTTTATCGGATCACTTGCTTCTGCCTGCCCATGTTGATCCTACTTGTAACTTTCCTCTTCCTTATTTAAATGCCACTGCTAGCACACCTCACATGCCTGACATGTACGTTTAGGAGACATATTGATTTCGTAGATTGTAAACGAATTCTTACATTTTTTGTTTTTATTGTGTTACTGGGCAAGTTGTCTATCAACATTATTTAATTTATATGACATATATCAATTTTAATAGTTTACCGACTTCTTACAATTTTTATGGTGTCTTTATGATGTGTGTTGACAAATTTCCTTTCAACACTATTTAATTTACATAACATATATCCGTTTTAATAGTGCCAGAGTTCATACTACATTATGGTACTTTATTGCTTTTAGGAATTGTTTTGACCATTTATGTATTTAAAGTGTTGTTTGTGATGCTTATTGCTACCATTTAACTAATTACGTTGTAGTTTGCTGTTTGTGTAGACACCACTAGATAATGGCCTTTGAGGCCGAAAGCGGTCGTCGTATTAAGTAAAAAGAAAAGTGCAGCTGGAGTGGAAATGTATTTTCATAATATGTTATCAGATCGTTTCCCCACTTCTTTTCAAAGTAATCACACGTATACACTCTAAATTGTACAGCATTATTTAGTATATCTCCGCCTCCTCTCAAGCAGAGAACCTGAGTTTGATTCCCGGTACTGCCAGGAAATTTTTCCTAGGTGCGAGGACTGGAACAGGGGGTACTCTGGCTGTGAGGCCAACTGAGAAGCTACTCGACCGAGTAGTCGCGGCTCCAGGTCACGAAAACTGACAACGGCAGTGAGAGCGGTCTGCTGACCCCACCCGCCTGTATGCAGCACCCAGTGGCGCCATTGCTGTAGGATGACACGGCGGCCGGTTGGTGTCATTCAGCCCGACAGCGTCTATGAACGAGTTTACTTTTGCGAGTTTACGTTCAGTACGCACTAGTTATATGAGTGGTCTCCAGTAACACACTAACATTAGTTAATTAATTTATTCAGTGAAGCTGATTAAAGTTTTCTCAACCACTGTCAAAGTATAACCACCTTGATTCCTTACCCATTTTTCTACTTATTTATTTTTTGTTCTAGTTTTAACTCTGTTTCTTAAACGGCCTCTGCTATACTCAAATGCTATTTTTATTGAGTAAATGTTTTTCTCTACGCGCAGTATGTTTCTTTTCGTTTTCGGACATTACTGCCTAGAGTACTCGGAGCATTACTCTAGCGACCACATATTGGCACTCATTTCTAGTTATTGCTGATAATTTTATCGAATTGACAAGTATAACTAAGGAAGATGATGGCGACCACACGATGCTCTTCACTTGTTGATATTAAAAAGTTAAATTTCACGTGCCACAGTTGCCTTGAATATCTCACCGGGTGAGTTGAGCCGCCTGATGGCAAGGGTGTTCTTCGTCCTCCTTCCTTGTGGATATGTGAGATTTGTGTCGTACATATATTTGTCAAGTGTAAGTGAGTATAGTGTATAGTATAGTGTTCGTGTCGTATGATGATGAAGATGAAGATGATGATAATGAGAGAAGGGTGAGGGTGAAACCCGATGCCTGCACGTAGCCTGCTCCTCTCGAATAGCACCTAGTGGGCTGCACAGGTTAACACCGCGATCCGAAGGACGAATCACCGTCAACAGTGGCACATGTTCTCACTTAATGAGACATTGCAGAGAGTTTTAGAATTAATCAATAATGCAGACTGATGTTGAGGAAACGTACGCTACACCCTCTCCTTCCCCTGCTAGTCAAATACTGGAAGCGAAAATTTCATCCACCGCCATGAATCGAACCGATGTACTTCCACGTCGAATGACACCGTACAGGCGTGCGTAACGACCTCGGCTACGGAAGTGGGTACTTTTGTTATTAAAAATAAAAGTCTTTCTTACAAATTCGTTTCAATGTATTTTGTATTCAGAGTTACGAAAATATTGAAACATGGTGAAATACCCTACAATGAAGGTGTAGCGTAAGGTGGTAAGGTGCTGAAGACAACATAGCCAGAAAGAATAAACTTTTTTACGACATTTATTCGCCCCAACGTCATGGGAATAATACTAACAATTAAATTATTTTACTTCTTTCCAAAACAGGTGTTACAAGAACCAGCATACCAAATCACACAATCAGAATGGCATTTCAAGTTATTCTTTTAAGCACACAAGGAAAATTTTAAAACTTTAAATCCCGTAAACACTGAAAAATCAGTATTAACAGAATTCAAAAATTAAAAATTTTCCCTTGTTAAATAAATGGATTAATAAAAAGCACAGTTCACACGTAAACAACAAACACATTAACAGTATTAAATCTCAATCCGAAGAGCTGAAAACAAATAGATTTCGTTACTATTCAGGCGTTGAGATAAGGTGACCAGTTTAAGCTTAGCTCTGGCATCGTTCGGTCACTTCATTCAGCTCAGATTGCGTACTCCAAAACACACAAATAGTTAAAAATAAAACAAGATGGCTACAACGTGACAATAACAGAAAGAAATAACAGATTGCGTGCCGAAAGATCTCGTGAGGCCGTTTCAGGTCTTAACTGCGACGTTTGTATTTCGGCTCGGTAACCATGAATTAAAAAAAGAAAGAAAGATCATGGAAATTTAACACATGAATCTTTAAAAAGGAAGAAAACAAAACAACTGAAACGTTAATCTTTCATGATGATATTAACACACGCTCTTTTTAAAAAGGAAATACACAATTAACATGGTTACTTCTTTTCATACACAGCCATTATCGCACTAAATAGTAAAAGAGTTTCCATTTGGCGAAATCGTGTCCGCGAAGGCAGCATGAAACAGTAATCATTCGAATGTCATTGACACACTTTTACAGTTATGAACGACCACCCATAACATGACGAATCTGACCTCCACTCTTGCTGAACAACGCTTGTTACCACGTGGGGCATCAGGAAAAACTCTTCGAGCAGAAAGCAGGCGTTTGACTAAAACCGGTTGGCGAGTGGCTTCATCTGGCGGGATGCCGGCGAACCCGCTGCTACGACGCGAGGGACGGAGAAGTTTAATGAGCATCAGGTGTCGATACTATCGTTCGAATAACTCAGTAAACGAGGACGCTTAAAGAGTCACATGAGATTTTTCATCTTGGTCTGGCGAAGAATACGCACCTGCACACTGCAAGAATCTGCTCCATCGGTGGGCCTCTCTGAAATACCTATAAGAATTTTACTTACAGGAGATCTGTTCCCAACGTTATCACACTTCTGCTTGTTAACAATTTATTTTCTCTAGTGAAAATGTAAAATCTTAGAAGAAATCAGCAAACACCAATAGTAAAGTATTTCTCGAAACATGCCAGTGCACTTGCTTCATCAGGACATGTGAAAAAAAAGATGAAGTGTGTTTTGAAAACCATGATGATGAAGATTTTGCTCAGAAATGCATTTCAAAAATAGAATCTTGCTAACAGACACTCTACCCAATTTTAATCATAGAGTATAACCCTTTGCTGACTCTACCTGCCACGCGAAACCATTTTGTATTCATTCAAAATATATGGACTCTTGACATTTCATGAGACGATATCTTCGCGTTCGCCACTCTGGTGTCCTGAAGGTAGTCGATCTCCCTGACACTTTTGCGACAGACTTCGTATAACTCTTTGTCCAAGCCTCGCCGTGACGCACGAGGCTACTCTGCTCTGAGATCTGGCGAGAGCTGAGGAGAGGCTTAGTCGCAATTAATTACCTTCTGTGCTCCGCCGGCGGCACCCGAGAAAGATGAGCCCCGCTGATCTGCGAAATACTACTTTTAATCCCACTTGAGCCCCAACCACTCGGTGTGCCCTTACTTCTCCGCAGCCCGCCCAGTCTCGAGCATATTACAGTTTCAGCCGGGCACAGAGAGGAGAGAGAGTAACTCGCAGATTGTAATAAATTAGTTTTACTGGGAGGTTAAAACACCCGTTAAAACGGTTAGTGTCCGTTATTAATCCTGACTAATGCGCCGAGAGTGGAGCTGACGAATCGCGGCAGTGGCGGCGCCGGCACCTGCTGGTCCGCGATGTTTTGTGCTGCAGCCCAGCCACCCGCCACTTAATATTAACGCCCCGCGGCCGAGACTGCTGCCGCCGCCGGTAAAAACCAGCTCTCTCGCTCTCGGCGCCAACTTGCCGGCCCCGCTAATTAAAGTGGCGCTATTTATGTGCGGCCCCTGCGGAAATTATAATGCGCCAGCCATCCAGAAGTTGTCGCGCAGCCCGCCGCCTGCCGAGATTCCGCGCCGCGCCGCGCAGTTCCGGCGGCGGGCGCGCGGCCGCGCCACCATCGCTCCCGCGGGGATTCCCCGGTGTACGGCGTCGGTCGCGTCGCGTCGTACCGGCAGTCGTTCCAGCTGCCGCAGCAGCTCCGCGACGCACTGCCTCTTCCTAACTTCTGCCACCCCAGCCCCTTCCGTAGTTCCTGAGCCATGTCGTACCGCCACAGGATTCCCTCAACCTCCTCGTCTTAAGGAGGAACTCACAGCCCGTATAACCAGGATGGTCGGGACACGGCAGGCGATCACACCAAACAACGCATTTCCCGTCCAAAACAACAGTTTATGAGAGCACCTAAACCTTTCATCTGCAATACCTTAGATTACACGCACTGATAAAGCACCGTTGGCTGTTTCCATAGACACGTTCCAGAAATTTCGCCATGAAGAGAGGTATCGAAATACAATACCTGGCATGTTGTACTTTGTCAGTGTAACTATGTACGTAAATCTACAGTAATACCAGATATTACCACATGGGTTCTACAGAAAGCAAACTACCGTTCTCATCTTCCTCGTTAGGAATACAGATTCAAAATACAGCCACGAAATAAAAAATGATAATAATAATAATCAATTTAGAATGGTAACTTTCAGCTACAGTCTCTGTTGAGGTGAATTCTGTAACACGTATACCGGTTGTGCTTTGTTTCACTACTTATCTACAGTATCGCCGTTTATTTACCACACCGCCCACATTAGTAAGAGGGAGAGGGACGCTGTCTTGGCAATCGAAAATGCACAGTATTTCTACGAAGACAGACTGTAATCCCAGCAACAATAGAGTACTTCGCTTTATAAACGTCAAACAAAAATTAAATTCTAAAATGGTCCTTGATGGACAGATGTTATTTCCAATGGACACGTAGACAAAGTTTTGCTATATGCTCCCTGCTATGAATACCACGGTAAAAGAATTCAGAAAATCTCGGTAATCATATCGCCGGCTACGGCTAAAACACCAAGGACGAAAGTAACTTTCGCCTGTGGTGTCACTCAAAAAAATGGCTCTGAGCACTATGGGACACTAGAACTTAGAACTACTGAAACCTAACTAACCTAAGGACATCACACACATCCATGCCCGAGGCAGGATTCGAACCTGCGACCGTAGCTGTCGCGCGGTTCCAGACTGTAGCGCCTAGAATCGCTCGGCCACTCCAGCCGGCTGTGGTGTCACTACTAAGTAATATAGATCGATGCAGCTTCACTGTACACAGAAAGGACAGCTACAATATAGTACAGTATAGCATAGCTTAGGAGGTAACAGAAGGCGATACGCAATGAGACAAACAGAAGTGACACTTTTATTCGAAGAAAATAATTCACCGTAGTAACTGTGTTTAATGATGGTCTCCTGCACGTTACATTCACCGGTCAAAGATGTTGTGACACTGTGGTTCTTCCCCATGTGGGTCTGCATTCGGCCCCGACACCATTTTTATGGACGACAATGCGCAACCGCATCGAAGAGCGCCGTTGGGGCAACTTTTGTAATGAGAGGATAATAGGTGAATGGTCTGGCCCGCCCGTTTCTCCAACTTAAATACCATCGATCATGTGTACAATGCATTCAAAACACGTATTGCAACACGTTCACGTGCACCAACAGCCGTTCAACAGTTTCCAGAGCCGCTGGTGAAGGAATGGATCGCCCTACCACAAGCAATTTTTACCAAACTTACAGTCAGCATAGGAGCACTCCTTATTAAGAATCATATCTCGTCTTTTGCAATGTCCAGAGCACCATTTTGAATCGTAGTGACTTCAGTGTAGCTATTTCCGTTGAGTAAGGGTGTCATTTCTGTTAGCCTCATTGTGTATTTCTTCCTGTTACCTTCTCTGCTATTCTGTAGCAGTTCTTTCCAGATACTGTCAAGTTTCATCGATCTGTGCTAATTAGCAGTAACATATCAGCAGAAATTTACTATCGGTTTTAATTTTTGCACAACGGTATGTGAGGCAAACATAAAACAAGTGACAAATGCGTAGAGTTCTCATCACGTGTAGAACTTATTTAATAAAACTATACGTATAAGACAGTTAGATTACCAAGAAAATAGACGTCATATATATTTCGCAGGCGAAAGACGTACTAACAGATAGGTAACTGAAGTTTGAGAGATCATACGGTCTGATAGTTGTCTGAAGAATAAGAAAGCTGTTCACGTAGCACAAGGCACAAACCACAAGCGAATGTCTCGTTACAAGCGCTTCCTCGTCATCGTTCGAACTTAATTTATGAAACATATGCAAACATGGTGGAGCGAATTGCATACAATACAAATCCATCAATATATGATATGGAGATACTGCATACTAAAACAGGCCCGGTTTGACCACATATTAAGAACAATAAATGCTTGGCTTTTCCGTCTAATTGTACTCATACTATACGCCCACCTAAAATTTTAAGATTCTATCCGTGACTGAAAGTGCTTAATCGAGTCATTTACATATCTATTTTTATAAACATTTTGGTATATTGCCTCTGTTTGTGTACTATTATACGTCTGGATTACGTCGCTGATAACAGGTAGTAAAAGAAAATTTTCGCATGTACATACACATCGCGTTACTTTGCCACACTTAAGACCCACCAGGTTTGAGATTTTCTTAAGTTTTTCTTTCGTCCTCCAGTAGAAATATTGAGCGCTGTGTGATACAGGTAGCTAAAAACAATATTTAATCAAACTTGGTTCACAAAATTTTAACTATGAGTTCTGTAATCGTGAACAGGAGTTTATCATTTACCGCTGTAATATTCCACGCATTTTCCTTTCCTGTTTCAAGCAATCCTATTGGAGTTTAGGGTGGTTTTCGTGTAATGTTTTAGTAATGAATCTTTTACATTCTAATAGGTGATAGATATGCGTGGGCACCAGATTTATTCTAGTACTTCGATGTTCAGCGTCCTACCTCCTATTAGTGTAATTTATTAAACTAATTTCTGTCGAATAGCGAAGTGGTTCGTTTTATATGTCCATCATATATTCACCTAACTGTTCTACTCAGTTGAGCTATGCCGACAGCATATTAAAATCATCGTCTTCTGACAGTCTCACTTACCCAAAAAATGTCATGCTGGAAACAAGGACAATTGTTGTTTATTTTTGCTGTTGTTTAATAAGTCTAAATAAATTGACACTGGTGAGCCTCATTTTAGTATAACACATCGTATTATGAACTGTTTACCGAACGTCGAAAGGAAAAATCGCTCTCTTGTTCACGTCTTTGAAACTGTTACTTGTGTGTGGTAACAGCTTATGACTAACGTGAATATAATGTTAGCTCAAGACCTTTGTAGGACATACGCATAAAGAATCGAAATTTGACCTTGTTTCGGAGTAAATTAGAGTGTGAACCAACGCTCTGAGAGATTACACTTGCTTTTTAAGAATTTATTTCCTTCCATGATTATGATGTTTCGTTGACGTGCCTCATTTAGAGTCGAAAAAAGTCAGTGGAGATTATAGCACATGTGACATTCAGAAAACGAGTTTTCATCGAAGAAGAAGGGACTAACATGTTTGTTCGGCGAGCACATTACTAGTTCGAGGGTAGCAGAGACAGAGCACAAGCTCGAGTAACGGAAGTGTGGGATAGAAACCGACCGCGTCATTTTCAAAGAACCTTCCCGGCTACTGCCTCAAGGGCGCTAGAGAACGTAATTCAGGATGGCCGACAGTGACCCGAACCCCGCACCTATCGGATACGAGGCCATTTCCGGGCTGCTTGAGAGTTTTTGATAGATCTTTTATGTACTGTAGACTACAGAGAGATAAATCAATTTAAATGAACTTTTTAAAGTCCATACTATGTGACGGTGAGTCAATTACGATATTAGTGTATAGACTCCATTATTTTCTTACATGATGCACGTAAAGTTTCGAGAAATATTACTTCATCTTTATAATCAAAAAGGAAACTTGTGGCAGACAAGAAATTTGCATCCAGTGAAGAACCCAAATATTATGAGCTGCTGTCTAACAATGTATTTATCCACCTTTGGCCCGCGCATTTGTGATGGCTAGTTTATTTTTTTATTTTTTTAAGGTTTCTATGGCAACGCCTCAGTGTTGCCGCTCATTACGCGACTATCGCTTTCAGTCTGTACTAACGGCAGCCTTCCGCACATCCTGGCTGAAAGCTGCCAACAGCCCCGTCAGCCGTCAGAGACGCTCTCTCGCCGTGTGGGGTATGGGCAAGGCCAGAGTGGAGGAGACTTGTACGCCCTTTCCTTCGTTTAACTTCAAAAGAGGCTCTATCAGCAAACTCAGCGTGGAATCCAAGCCACAGAACGAAGCTATTTTTTCTCAAATGGAGGTGAATGCCATGAATGCCATGAATGCCATGATAAATTCCAAATTCATGAAGAAACAAATTAGGACCTCCGCACAAAAGAAACGGGACTACCTGCGCTATTAACAAACTACCGTATTTATTGCGGCCGACATGGGCGCTGCTGTTTTTCTACCTTGAACTGTTGCCTTACGCAATGACAAGTTTCATGAAAATCGAACGAACTGGTTGTGGGGGTGAACGGGCAGTTGCTGGACAACTGTTCATTGAGATGACGCTAAGGAAACGAGATTTATACTGCAGGTTGCTATACCTACTAGATTTTCTCAGTTTGTCTAATCGGCTTTGGAGCCGACCCATTTGAGCTGTCTCAACTCTACATTGGTTTATTTCATAGCACAAAACGTTTCTGCATGTCGTTTTCACCGAGGCTGAGAAGCATCTCTGCCACTCTTGCCTACCGGATATACGCAAGACTGTGCCTGTAGTAAACAGTTCGACCTCTACCAGTGAAGCGAACAAAATGGACACTAAGGCCCGTTATTGAATACACATCAGTGTCACAGGTTTGCACAAAAACATGAAACAAAAACTCAAACACTACAGATCCTGCAGATGTAGAAATAGAGTACCATGTAACTCAAAGAGCAATACCAGCACACATTTGAAATCAAGATTCAGACCATGTTCTTGTATGTATGTATTTACAGCTTTTTAACTTCTTTACACAATATAGCGTTATTAACCGAAATTATAAAAACCTGAAATCAATGCCCAAACCATAAAACCGATTAATTAAGAAATAATCCTGGTGATTCCTACAAACGGTGTGATTCAGCTGCCCCTACCACTGGGTTTTATGCAACTCTCAGGGCCTTAAACAGCACATGCAGGATTTTCATACTCTATCGTTCGCTACGTACAAACTATTAGCCACACAGAAGCAATGAATCTGACCTTTTCGTGGGAAAGTTAATGTTCTTAATTTTGTATTGCAATACGTTTTCGCTTAGGTCATGGTTTTCGAGTTATTCAAGAAAAACGCGCTTGAAGGTCAGTTTTGCGCGTTTTTCTTGTATAATTCGAAAACTATGGCCTCTAGCGAAAATGTATCTCAGTACAAAATTTAACTACATAAAGGGCCCGTTCATTATTTATTTTTTTTCTGTATGGCAAACCGCTTGCGCATAGTGAGCGATAGAATGTGAAAATCTTGGACGTGGTATTTGAAGGTGTTGCAGAGTGCATTTAACCGATATGTGGCGCAGATAAGTCTTTATTGAGGTTGGCTTCATGTGAGTAAGTTTTAGAGATGGAAAGATATATATGGTTGAAGTGTGTATCTTTCATCCGTATTATATACTGACAATGTTCTTTCATTTACGAGACACAGCTTTTCTGCAATGATACTAACTCTGCCCAGGTTTGTTCGCTAGTTTGTGTTACAAATGTGTATCGTAACGATACTCAGTGGTCTTTCTGGTCGAATATCTTACAAACAGCTTTGCTATAACGTTGTTGCTTCAGAGCCATATTAGGATAACAAGTGACATAAAGTAACGCATCTGTAGGAGAAAGAAGTTAAAGATAGACAACTGGCTCCATGAAACATCCTGGCATATTAAAACTGTGTGCCGGACCGAGACTCGAACTCGGGACCTTTGTGTTCCCGAGTTCGAGTCTCGATCCGGCACACAGTTTTGGTTCAAATGGTTGAAATGGCTCTGAGTACTATGGGACTTAACATCTACGGTCATCAGTCCCCTAGAACTTAGAACTACTTAAACCTAATTAACCTAAGGACATCACACACATCCATGCCCGTGGCAGGATTCGACCCTGCGACCGTAGCGGTCGCGCGGTTCCAGACTGAAGCGCCTAGAACCGTTCGGCCACACCGGCCGGCCACACAGTTTTAATCTGCGAGCAAGTTTCATATCAGCGCACACACCGCTGTAGAGTGAAAATTTCATTCTAGAACTGGCTCCATCTTGGAAAATAAATTCTTACGTTATTCACTGATCCACCAGAAGATAACTGTGCAAGCCCTCGAAATGTGTCGTGGAAGAAAATAAAATGTGTCTGGCACACGTCATTGTGTTAATTTGCCTCTTGAGTAAAGAGCGTCAGTTACTATATTTTACTGGAGTTGTCAGAAGATATCGCAGTATTCAGCTATTGTACGGCAGAGGTAGGAAGTAATAAAGGTGACGGAGAAGAGACGGAGTGTGAGTACGTATAGGAGAGGGCGAGGCTGGGAGCTCCCAGCTGCAGGCTGCACATATTGGCGACGCGGCTTTAGTGCGCTCCGCCACCTGCCGTTTTACTGCCGGCCCCCCAATATAAGGCGCTTCTCTACTCGTCTGCCGTCGCTCCGGCGTAGCGACAGCGCGGGCGCAACAAGGATTCGAAACGAAAGACCGAAGTAGGTAAGCAATGGGAGCAGGCTGGCGCCTCCGCGCCTGTGAGACTGCACGAGGCGCTTCCTGTGTCACTGCTGCCGCGCCGCTAGCTTTCACCGTGTCACATGTCCGATGAATAGTACGCGCACTGGTGCTCGTGGACAAAGAAATGGCCGTGACTGCTGAGAGAATAGAGGGGGCACAGAGCTGAGACAGAGTTCAGTTCGAAAGTTTCCTAACACAAGGGGAAGCATTATCTCCGGTACCGAACAGTTATAAATCACTGACACTAATGCACCAAATAAAAGAAATCCTAAATATTCAGCATCATCCACTCTTAAATTCTGCAGTAAACAACAATTTTGTACGTCATATTCAGTGTTACATACTGACTATACCCACCACCCACGACCGATGACTGCCCCCCAGCCTACTGTGCGTAGTTCTCGCAATTAGTTTTGATTTTTGCCAATCTTGTGTACTCTCAATACAATTTGTAGATATTCGACTTTCAGAAAATACTTTTTTTGTATTTGGAACCTAACTATGACTTACACTACTGGCCATTAAAATTGCTACAACAAGAAGAAATGCAGATGATAAACGGGTATTCATTGGACAAATATATTATACTAGAACTGACATGTGATTACATTTTGTCGGCCGGAGTGGCCGAGCGGTTCTAGGCGCTACAGTCTGGAACCGCGCGATCGCTACGGTCACAGGTTCGAATCCTCCCTCGGGCATGGATGTGTGTGATGTCCTTAGGTTAGTTAGGTTTAATTAGTTCTAAGTTCTAGGGGAATGATGACCAAAGAAGATAAGTCCCATAGTGCTCAGAGCCATCTGAACCATTTCTTGATAACATTTTTACACAGTTTGGGTGCATAGATCCTGAGAAATCGTACCCAGAGCAACCACCTCTGGCCGTAATAACGGCCTTGATACGCCTGGGCATTGAGTCAGAGCTTGGATGGCGTGTACAGGTACAGCTGCCCATGCAGCTTCAACACGATACCACAGTTCATCAAGAGTAGTGACTAGCGTATTGTGACGAGCCAGTTGTTCGGCCACCATTGCCCATGAAGGGTAGAGTCACGGATCGTAACACATCTGAAATGTAACGTCCATTGTTCAAAGTGCTGTCAAAGCGGACAAGAGGTGACGAGACGTGTAACCAATGGCACCCCATACCGTCACGTCGGGGGGTGATACGCCAGTATGGCGATGACGAATACACGCTTCTAATGTGCGTTCACTTCGCCCTCTTTCAGCGTTGAGTCGTGGGAACTAAGTTACTTGTGCCTGCTGAGTGAACAATCCCTCCTTTTACTGAAGAGAAGTCACGCACTTCCCATAAATACACTCCTGGAAATTGAAATAAGAACACCGTGAATTCATTGTCCCAGGAAGGGGAAACTTTATTGACACATTCCTGGGGTCAGATACATCACATGATCACACTGACAGAACCACAGGCACATAGACACAGGCAACAGAGCATGCACAATGTCGGCACTAGTACAGTGTATATCCACCTTTCGCAGCAATGCAGGCTGCTATTCTCCCATGGAGACGATCGTAGAGATGCTGGATGTAGTCCTGTGGAACGGCTTGCCATGCCATTTCCACCTGGCGCCTCAGTTGGACCAGCGTTCGTGCTGGACGTGCAGACCGCGTGAGACGACGCTTCATCCAGTCCCAAACATGCTCAATGGGGGACAGATCCGGAGATCTTGCTGGCCAGGGTAGTTGACTTACACCTTCTAGAGCACGTTGGGTGGCACGGGATACATGCGGACGTGCATTGTCCTGTTGGAACAGCAAGTTCCCTTGCCAGTCTAGGAATGGTAGAACGATGGGTTCGATGACGGTTTGGATGTACCGTGCACTATTCAGTGTCCCCTCGACGATCACCAGTGGTGTACGGCCAGTGTAGGAGATCGCTCCCCACTCCATGATGCCGGGTGTTGGCCCTGTGTGCCTCGGTCGTATGCAGTCCTGATTGTGGTGCTCACCTGCACGGCGCCAAACACGCATACGACCATCATTGGCACCAAGGCAGAAGCGACTCTCATCGCTGAAGACGACACGTCTCCATTCGTCCCTCCATTCACGCCTGTCGCGACACCACTGGAGGCGGGCTGCACGATGTTGGGGCGTGAGCGGAAGACGGCCTAACGGTGTGCGGGACCGTAGCCCAGCTTCATGGAGACAGTTGCGAATGGTCCTCGCCGATACCCCAGGAGCAACAGTGTCCCTAATTTGCTGGGAAGTGGCGGTGCGGTCCCCTACGGCACTGCGTAGGATCCTACGGTCTTGGCGTGCATCCGTGCGTCGCTGCGGTCGGGTCCCAGGTCGACGGGCACGTGCACCTTCCGCCGACCACTGGCGACAACATCGATGTACTGTGGAGACCTCACGCCCCACGTGTTGAGCAATTCGGCGGTACGTCCACCCGGCCTCCCGCATGCCCACTATACGCCCTCGCTCAAAGTCCGTCAACTGCACATACGGTTCACGTCCACGCCGTCGCGGCATGCTACCAGTGTTAAAGACTGCGATGGAGCTCCGTATGCCACGGCAAACTGGCTGACACTGACGGCGGCGGTGCACAAATGCTGCGCAGCTAGCGCCATTCGACGGCCAACACCGCGGTTCCTGGTGTGTCCGCTGTGCCGTGCGTGTGATCATTGCTTGTACAGCCCTCTCGCAGTGTCCGGAGCAAGTATGGTGGGTCTGACACACCGGTGTCAATGTGTTATTTTTTCCATTTCCAGGAGTGTATACTATTATTGGACAATCCATTAATCTGTTTTATTGACGATTTTACCAAATACTAAAAATTTCATCTTGAGACGTGGTTGTGAGAGTCCAACTCAACCGAATCAGTAAAATACTTAAAACGATGCAAAACGTAACCACATCGACAATCAATAGTGATACTATGAGCATAAAATATGCAATTTCTTGTGTGCATTCGATATCAAGGCTAATCATACAGCAATCGAAGCTTCGTGCCCAACGAAAACTGAGTTTGTCACGTCTGCACAAGTGGCAGATGATCTGAAACTCATCACAGGTTAAGGTTGAAATAGTCTTCGGAACGCTGGCACACAAGTCTTTCACACCGCCACCTTCATCTTCTCTGTCTACGAGGTACAATCGATTCGTGTAATTATTGTTGCAAAAGACATAAAAGAAAAGAGAACATCTGCATTACATCGGGTGAGTACACTTTACACGTACAGCAAGTCGTCTTCTTAACGCGAACGATAACAGGGTGTTTGTATTTTTGTCTGGGTCTAGATGACTCCAAATCTTCGTTTCCGAGAAATTTTTCCGAGAGCTCTCTTTGACCGTAGGGAAAACGTTGGAATGAGGAAACCCGACCCAAATATTATCAGTTGATACTCCCTCCACGCCAGTTTTAGCTCGCCTGGTGTTGACTGACATGAACTGTGCTCTTAAGTGCACCTATCTGTTGGGGCGGAGAATGGAAATTATAAAATCCCGGCAGGTATCCTCAGCCGACATATCCACGAACTTTCATCAAATGATTTCTCAGCGCGCCCGTGATATTCTGAAAGAGAAATGGGCGACGACTACGAAATTTTTTTCATTTAATTTTTTTTTGTCTTTGGCAGCAAAGACTATAGTTACAGTAGTTACAAAAATGCTATATTAATAT
This sequence comes from Schistocerca americana, assembly GCF_021461395.2. Lineage (NCBI taxonomy): Eukaryota > Metazoa > Arthropoda > Insecta > Orthoptera > Acrididae > Schistocerca > Schistocerca americana. The sequence continues at coordinate 177,782,361 of NC_060119.1, read as the reverse complement.
AATTGCAAATGCCACATTAGAACAATAAAAAGTCTACGATGTGCAAACATTAATTCTTAATGTGAAATACAACACTAAAAGACGAACACCATTCAGTCGGCAGTAATTACAAGAGCGCAAGTTAACACTAGCGCAATTTTCACAACAGAACAACGATAAGCGTGTGAAGTACAAAGATAAATCCGTAAAATAAATTTAAAAAAAAATTATGACCCGGGTTTCGAACCGGGCTGGTTCCATAGGAGAATGATATCGACAGCAACTTATAACTGAAAGCTTGACAACGGTGTCGTTTACAAAGATAGGTTCTTAACGCAAAGTAAAAACACAAACAGCCATCTCAGTTTTCGAACCAGATTGCTTGCATGGGAGGACAAGATCTACTCACCTTATAGATCAAAGCCGGATACCGGCATCTTTTAAATAGCTCTCGAGCAAGTAATACCTACACGGGGTAAACATTAATAAAACCGACGAACTGCAGGGCAGACACCTGACTGGAAATGGAGGATAAAAGGTGCTAAGAACACGTGTCCGGAAATGGACGATGTGCGTGCAACGACAGCAGATCGTCACGGAACACAGTAAACAGCTGCATCGCATCCATGTCACAACGGATATTTAAAGTGGCCTCAATGTGATGCAATGCACGCGATCACACGTCGCATCATGGATTGCCACACTGTTCCGCACGCTCCGGTCTCTCTCCCAATAGCGCCACAGGCGTCGTAAACTCGCTGTTGAAGCGCCTGCGCACCAGAAACTGGTTCAGCATACGCAGTGCTTTTCAGTTGCCCCCAGAGCTAAAAATAAGTTCTGTGTTTAAGTCTGGTCCAAAGTCTGGTGATCTAGCAGGCCATGCTACAGGGCCTCCGCGACCTATTCAACGTCCTGGGAAGATGTTATTGAGATGTCGGCGAACTGTAATGCGGAAGTGGGGTGGTGCTTCCTCATGCAGAAATCGTGTAACATGTCGTATTCCCAAAGGTACATTCTCAAGCACTGCAGGCAGAATAATTCGCAGGAAGTCCATTTACGTTCCTTCTTCAAGGCGTTGTGGAATAATAACTGGCCTAAATATGTGGTCATCAGGAATACTTCCCACACACTGACTGTGAACCGATACTGAGGAGACGTCTCAGCCATTCCCCAAGGACTGGTTGTAGTCCACAGATAACGATTATGCAAACTGTTGTGGTAAAGATTGCTTCGTCAGCAAAGAGGAGTGATGATAGATATCCCATAATTATGATAGTCTGGTGTAAAAACCATCGATAAAATCCTTTCCGTATCAGGAAATCCGCTGCTAATAATCCTTGTATGCGCTGCAGGTGATAAGCATAGTAGTGGTTGTCACACAAGATCCACATAATCGTACTTCGACTTACACTACGTCGGTGGGCCACTTGTCTGGAGCTTGTATTAGGGTACAAATCTCTTATAAGCTCAGTCCGCCACCTCCCTGCACGTTCATCTACCTGAAAGGATCCAGGATCACACAAACGCCCAATAAGAGCTTGAACTGTTGTGTGATGTGGTTGGTGTCTGTGAGGGTATTTGTTTTTGTATAGCCGTTCTGTCTCTCCACCGTTTCTGTCTGCTTACTAGTACACAAACACCATTTCGGCGCCGGCCGGAGTGGCCGAGCGGTACTAGGCGCTACAGTCTGGAGCCACGTGACCGCTTCGGTCGCAGGTTCGAATCCTGCCTCGGGCGTGGATGTGTGTGATGTCCTTAGGTTAGTTAGGTTTAAGTAGTTCTAAGTTCTAGGGGACTGATGACCACAGAAGTTAAGTCCCATAGTGCTCAGAGCCATTTGAACCATCTGAACCATTTCGCCTTGTTTCCGGCATAAATACCGGACCATTCTGCTACTTACAGTACGATGCGTCAATCACACAGTCTGCAACACACAAGGAACACATGAAACCTGCTCAGTGGAACTTTCATTCATTAGCACCATCTACCGTGACAACAGTGCATTTGTAGACACATGTTCATAGGACGTCTCTTCCTCCATTCACAGTCAGAAATCAGTCCCTGCAGTTTGTCGGTTTTATTAATGTACAGACTGTATACACCCAACTGGTGAAGCGAACAGTTACACTTGTGGGAAGGGGATACCCGCTCGCAACCAATTTTTGCACAAGACCGCCTGTGCGGCCGAGTACTAGGTACACCACAATATGCGTGGGTCAGAGCCGCCACAGCTGTTGAGTCCACTGTCCAAAAGCGATGGTTTTCAATCGGTGTAGACTGGCGGGGTGATACTTGTGTCCCAGCCACATGGCGATGAGAGAGGTCACATACATCCACTAAGCTTCACCGAGATGAACCATGGCCCGGAAGAGACGTTCGTTTGCATGGCCGCCAGGGGGTCTTCATTATAGTGTTGTTATTCGTACCAATCACAAACCCCAACGTGATAAGCCGCTTTCTTGACCGTTGACGTCAAATCCGTATCAGGGATTGGTGTTGGGTGGAACTTTCCTTCCATAATTCTCCTCTTAGCGAGGCGGTGAATAGTTGAGTTATGGAGAATGCCATGATGTCCTTTCATCCAAAGTAAACGGACGTCACTACTACGCGAAGGAAAGGGTACGGGAATCAAATTCCCGAGGAGCGTAAGTGCACTGCGTAACAAAAGGAGGCGTTGCTTGCCGGCAGAGGACGGTGCAACTTGGAGAGTCGTGGCTGGGCAATATAGCGGCCGCCGCAGGCCGGCAGCAGAGGCTGCGGTGGAGGCGGAGGCGTGGGCGGACGCAGAGGGCCCCCGGTATTCGATATCCAGTGGCAGCGCGGCGTGGGCGGCGGCGGTAATTCGCGGCTACTCGCTCGGCCAGAGATATCACGGCGTGGATTCCGCCCTTCCGGCAGATAGCCGAGCCCTGCCCACCCCGGCCAATATCTTGTAATCTATGGGCGGCGCCGCGGCATTGTTCCCGGCCAACTTGGGCCCTCCTTGGCCGCCCTAAGGAGCGCCGGTCACACTTCCTGCAGCCCGGCAGCCGGGAGCCGGGAAACCCGCTTTGTCCCAGCGCCGCTTAACTTGGACACCCGCCGCTACCTGCCTCTCCCCGATAACCGCCAGCAAATTCTGCGCCGACGCCCCAACTAGGATTCCGGACACGCGAAGGGTACTTGTTGTGTAGGAACAGGTCTGGCGCAAAAGCTGACGCACTTGACAGACTTGGGTATTCCCATACCATCATCTACTTCCCCGCCCCGATCCATTTATTATTTAGGCATTTAACAATGAGTGATGAGTTTTTATAACCCTTCATCAAGTAAGGTCGTCATTTCCACGACAGTCATCCCTGCATTCTTCTACGTCTCTTCGTTCTTGCTGTCGCAATATTCAACAATGAGGAATTTCTTTAGATGTACGGAGACGTTGTTGCTACAGAAACGCGTACAGGAACCAATGCTAGGCAAAAACTGCAACTGCGCCTGGGTTTCAGGAAACTGCTGCAAACCTCCCATAAGCAACGAACAGTGTCCTACTGCCATAGTCTGTTCTTTCTGTTAACAGTGACTTGCACAAAGAATCATCCCTACAGTTCGTCAACTTAGTTAACGTAATAGCACAAAGTGAGACATCTTGATCAGATTTCATTTTTGTCAGAGATCGCCAGCTAGTGCGCCACTACAGAGTTCTGTTCGGTGATGTTCCATGAAAAATCATATACGACAGTTATGAGTAGCACTACTTCCTGGTCACCAGTTTTGTACGCAGCCGGTCATAAACCTTCGAAGACGTCGATGATGTCAAAGTTTCATTTGGTCGCAATATACTTAATATTTACAAATCTTGAAACATCACAGTCTGCTTCATTTTTCACGTAATTCTTCTGTTTCAGTACAACTATTTCATAATTCTGACATTACAGTCGATATTCGGACGATTCACAGATCTGGCACTGAATATAGGGCCATTTCGTTTTTATTACTCCCAGCATTCAGATAATGCATCTTAATTCGTAGTATTCAGGAAATTTGAGTGTTCTATAATACACTGTCAGCAACGAAAAGAAAAAACATCATCATTGACGTAGATTTCAATTCCATCAACGCCTTAATAGGAATGTCGGTGATACGGATTCTGTTCCATGCCTTCGGCGGACCACTGATCTAGTTTAATATTCAGTTAATAGAGAACTTAAAAATTGAATCACGGTAAAAATGGAGTTGTCGGCAGGAAATTAACATCCGGTGGTAAAAATCATGAGAAATACCTTCGTCCTCCCAACGTTTTGAGGAGGTTTGTATGCATCAATGATCCACACAGCCATGCTGGTGGGAGCTACGCTCCTGCTAAGGTCACCCATATCAGATTGGTCAGTATGTGAGAAAACAGACAAATACGACTAGGGCTATAGGTCTTCGGAGTATGTGGGCAACAATAGCATCGGCGTTTCCCTATGTCTAACACTCCTTCCACTTAGATGTACCAGACGTCTTCTGTTTTCTTTCCTAATGGCCTACCTTAGTCTACTCTTTCTTTTTCGACCACGACGGTATTAGGTTGCGAGACCGGAGGGTGTCTTTCACTTCATTCTCTAGTGAAGAGCTTGTCAATGGTTTAGACATCGGGAAAGAAGGTTGTATAACATCGAAACAGTAAAAGACGCGGAAGACACCTTTTCTACACAGACAAAGCACGAAACCTGAGAAGCCGGTCTGCCTAGGAATGATAATCCGAAATATTACTCAGTGGGCTTGGAAGCTGTGAGATGGCAGCCCCGTCACCAAACTTAACCTGCGCAGTGATCGTAACGCGCCCTAGGGATTTTATACATACTGGCTCTTTCCACAATACAACGTCATGTGAAAAAGAATGGATCATGGAGAAGGCGTAGGCAATTCAAGGATAAACGATTAGGTATCATAGATACTATAAAAATAGCTACATGGAACGTAAGAGAGACTGGAAACGAAGAAATAGATATAGATCACAAATAAAAACAAACTGATGTAGTTATTCCAACAGAAAGAAACTGATGTTAAAAGGCAAGACAGATCTTGATTACTGTCAGTGATATGCAGGAAAGTAGGGTAAAACGGCCGGCCGAAGTGGCCGAGAGGTTCTAGGCGCTACAGTCTGGAACCGCGCGACCGCTACGGTCGCAGGTTCGAATCCTGCCTCGGGCATGGATGTGTGTGATGTCCTTAGGTTAGTTTGGTTTAAGTAGTCCAACGTTCTAGGAGACTGATGACCTCAGAAGTTAAGTCCCATAGTGCTCAGAGCCATTTGAACCATTTTAGGGTAAAACCGCGTGCTTTAACTTTCAATTCATATAGATTACTTTCAATGATCAATATGTTTGTAAATTAAGGTTATTCAGAACTCTTACATATTCAATAAAATGATACTAGTCCGATTTCACCTTAAAATACACCATCGCAGCATAAAAAATAATAAATCTAATTAAACACACCAAAAAAAACATTTTTCCCCGCCAGCTGGATAAAACGGGATACCAATTTAAATGGAAAAACTTGAAGACAAGAAAAAAGGTTTATTCTGCCCCAAAAAATTACATAAAAATACAGAAATATATAAATATAGAACTAGGGAATACAATGAAACGTTTATGAGTGTCAAAACTCGTTTTCAATGAATAACTTCAATTATTTAAAATATTTTACTGATATACACGAAGTTCTCAATAAATGGTCCTAATAAAAAACTGAAAACACACTTATTAATAACAGAATTCACAGACGAAGTAGTAGTCTTCTTCGTCAGGATTGGAACACTGTTCGTGAGCTAACACTGGATATGCATGCTTCGTATGGGTCTTCTTAGCCTGATTAACTTGAAGAATCTTCTTTTTCAATTTTTTCGCTGCTCTAGTCTTTACAAACGTTGCTTCCTATTACTTCACCTTCTTTACAGCTTTACCCTTCTGTTTGTTTCCCACAAAGTTTTCGTTTTGAGTTTTTCTTTTCTTGCTTCAACTTTCAAATCATTTTTCTGCGGTGATGACGTCTGAATTACTGCTTTGCCCTTTCTTCTGTTGGCGATTTCTTTGCACTTTCTACCAAGTCAACCTCTGCACGAGGCATTACAAGCTTTTACATCCGATTGTGCCCCACAGTGCAATATTGAAAAAAAGATGGCATTGTAAAGTTGGTATTCATATCATGTGCACCATACAACATTCAAAGGCACTGAAAAACATGCTTAATCGAAATAGTCACTCAACTGTTTTTATGAGATAATGTTTCTCCGGAACACTCGTACAAGAAGCACCGACGTCGTAGAAAATTTCAGCGAAAACTTTAAAAATGTGTAGAAGGAAAAGCATCACAGTTACTAACGACTCCCAGAATGACGGTAGCTGGTAGTTCTGGGTGTTATCAGACCAATGGTATGTCATTGTCGTGCTGAGTTGGTGTCTGCTGTGCCGCTCTGTGTCGGTGACAGTGAAAAAATATGTGTTCTGGGGATCCATGTTCCCAACACGTAGAGGTAGCACTCTGGCTGTGGCCTGGACGGTGTAAGTGCATTGGGTAAGTGCCGTGATCTGTCAGAAAGTGAACCATACCCCGGGTGTAACTGATATGGCTCAGTCTCAGACGCTCCCTGACATCGAGGAATATCATCCTTATCGCTTGACTCCCATTCCCTTTGCCATGTATCCACCCGCCATTTAACGAGTCGGTGCTTCTCGGTGATGCGCTGTTCGGTAATCTCTCCCTCCTCAGCCAGTACATTGCAGCCAGAAACCGAATGGTTATGTCGATAGGGAAGGTTCCAAGCACCACTCAGAGAGATTCTCTGAAGATACAGATACAGATAATACGTATTTCTGGAAAGTTTAGATACACATTGCACCTATTGCGAGTATGCCAAACAGGAAGATCACGACAGTATCGCCCAAAAATACCCTCTGTTCTAATCGTGGCGTCTGTGCTCATGGAAAAAAATATCGCAACACCAAGAGGGAGCCTTGCGACATAAATGATAATTCGTAGACGTAATTCTACATTTCGAAGAGAATGCCTACCGAATTTCGCACCAGTCGCATAAGATTGGGCTAGTAGAGCCAGTATGAGGATACAAATCGGGTTTGCTTCAAATACGCGTGCGCGTTAGTTACACCACCTCACTGAGTTTGAACGAGGTCGTACAACAGGGCTTCCAGAAGATGAATGTTCCTTCTGCGATTTTGCAGAAAGACTTGGTAGGAATGTAGCCAATGTACGTGACTGCCGGCAGCGGTGATCAAGAGAATGTACGGTCGCAAAAAAATCAGACTCCAGGCGGTCACGTGGCACTGTGGAGAGCGAAGAACATCGTGCTCGGCGTAATGCCCTGGCAATCGTGTTGCATCTGCAGCAGCAATTTCAGCAGCAGCTGGCTCCAGAATGACACAACGAACTGTTACAAATTGGTTGCTTCAAGGACACCTCCGAGCCGACCGTCCTGTAGCGCGCATTCCACTAGCCCCATACCACCGCCATTTGCACCTTCGGTGGTGCAAGAGAGAACCGACTCGAGAGCAGGGTGGACGTGTGTTGTGTTTTCCCGAGAAAGCTGGTTTTGTCTCGATGCTAGTAATGGCCGCGTATTGGTTAATAAGAAGCCAGCTGAGTCTCTGCAACCAGCCTGTCTGCGCGCTATACACGGTGGAGTTCTGGCCACGTGCGCGATTTCTTACGACAGCAGGAATACTCTCGTGGTTATTCCATGCACTCTGAATGAAAGACTGTACGCCAGTCTGGTGATTCGCCCTATACTGCATCCTATCATGAACATCATAACAGGGGAGGTTTTCCAACAGGATAACGCTCGACCAAATACCGCTGTTGTACCCCAACGTGCTCTACAGTGTGTCGACATGCTGCTTTGGTCTGCCAGATCACCAGATCTGTGGCTCTAAGCGCTATGGGACTTAACATCTGAGGTCGTCAGTCCCCTAGAACTCAGAACTACTTAAACCTAACTAACCTATGGACATCACACACATCCACGCCCGAGGCAGGATTCTAACCTGCGTCCGCAGCGGTCGCGCGGTTCCAGACTCAAGCGCCTAGAACCGCTCAGCCACACCGGCCGGCTTACCAGATCTGTCTTCAATCGAGCATGTATGGTGCATCATCAGAGGACAACCCCAACGTCGTTCACAAAACAGCATCAACTGCCACTTTATTGAAGTATCTAATTCAACTCCAACGCACAAACTGACATCCAGCACTTGTACAACACAAAGCATACACGTCTGCATGCTTGAATTCAATATTCTTGGGATGACAGTGGTTATTAATGAACCAGCATTTTACACATGCAATGGCTTACCCCGCGCTTACAAACATGTGATCTTGCTATGTTAATCCCTTAAATATGTTAGCCAGACAAATATATTTCCGAAATTTCATTAGTCTACACTAATATTTTTGGGTGCTGCGATTTTTTTCCGTCAGTGTAATTTCTTAGTGACAGATCGCGTTTAGGTCTTTTTTGTACTTTTTGTTTTTTGAAAAGCGCGAAAAAAATGAAACATACCTTACCCTTTTATGGCTGTTTGAGTGCGTCCTTGGGGAATTCACCTTATTGTCCATTCACTAGAGCTTTAGAGTGGAGTGGGTACGATGTTCCACCAAGATAGACTGGTGCAACAGTTCACGTCTGCGAACATGTCCCGCGTGATCGTTTCTGAGCGTACGTCAACCAAAAACATGTCCTACACGTACTGACATCTTGTGCCCCGTTTCGTATATTCTGAAAGTACAAGTGAGGCAACTGTTTCGTTCGCACTACGTCTGAGTTGCTTTGTGTGGGGGGGGCAGGCGTCTTTGGCCACAGCCTGTGTGTGCCAGGTGGCGGCTGCAGCGTGTGTGGCAGGCGAGGCAGCAGGCTGGGGGCGGCAGACCGCAGAGGCGGCGTCGCGCAAAGGCGCCGCTAGCCGCCGCGACGCCGGCGCCGCCTGCTGCGGTCAGCGCGCGCGCCCTGCCGCGCCAGGTGCCGCCGCCGCCGCCGCCGCCGCCGCCGCTGCTGCCGCGCCGACGCCGCTGCCGAGGCCCGCCGCCACCGCACAACTTTGACCCGGGCCGCACAAATACGCGTAAATATTAATGAGGTTTCGCCAAGTCATTAGCCCGGAAAATGGAGTCCGTCGCAGGGCAGGCGGCAGAGAGGCCGTGTGGGGGCGGGAGTGGGCTGGGGGCGGGAGTGGCAGTGTGGGGCGGCTGCCGGCGGGAGGCTGGCAGCCTCGCTCAGCGTCTTGCCGACAGACACGCAAATGGAGGGCACAGCTCCGCCGCCGCTACAGTGGCAGCAATTTGCGCCACTGCAAGACGCCAGAGAGCTTTAATTACCTCGGCCTGCCCAGAGACTCTCGTTTGAGTCCTGTGCGTAAACCAACTCCGCCCTGACAGCACCTAGTTTACTTTTGAAATGCCGTCTTAGGTACTTTCCACCTCAAAATTGTGCAGTTCATGTGGCAACAATGGATCGTGTGAACCTACCGGTATTGACCAGTAACGGAATGACATTGTGACATATGACTTAGTAAATGCCCAAACGCAGAGCACTGATAATATTTTTACTGCTTCTATATTATTTTTTGGAACATAGGTTGTGGTAATAGACTGATTTGTAGCTTTGAACGGGGTCCAGTTTACTTTGCAAGGTGACAGATTTATTGCGAGCTGGCGAAGCCAGAGAAAGTGAATATGAAATCTCAGTTTTTCTGTCATACAAACCTTTAGAATAGCCCGAGGACTAAGTGTGCTAAAATGGCAACAATAGGCCCTATGCTTGTCAGTTCGCGAAGCCATCGAAAGCTATGTCCCGAGAATAGCTGTAATTGTTTTATAGCAGCAACTTTAGGCAGACTGGATTTTGTTGAGTAGTTTATGTTTGCCATTTTGATGACTTCGTGGGTCAAAATAGACGGGTGACGTCGGCAAGTTAAATATTCCCGTAACAGCTCCCCGTCACAGGTAGCTGCAACATGGATCTTGAAATGGTTTCACATTTATTTGACAATATTAAAAGCGAACCATAATTTCTTGAGGTACCTTAATTGGGTTCCAAATGACGTACCACAGTAAACTGATACACATCAAATAATTTTCTAGTGAAAAAATTGAGAGCAGTCCAGAATTGGTTCGAGTGAATCTTACGAAAGCGCTAATACCACTTTAGGAAAGGCGTGGAAGATATATACTCAAGAGCTAAATTACCAATGTATGTGTCTCAAAGATCTGCACTGGTATCATTGATGGATATAAATAGAAGACATACCTTTCATTGTTACTGCCATTTTCACGTACACGAGCTTTAATTACATCCGATAACCAGAAGCAAAATATTAATGAATCTGTGTATACTGTTTATGCAAAATCTGCAAGCTATTCGAGACTGGTACAGAAATTCGGTAGAATCTCATGAACTTGGAAACAGTTCTTACAGCTCACCCAAACTCTCTTTACGACACAGGACGCGAATCGCTTTTGCACGTCACCCTGAATGATACAGAAACGTGTTCCAATGTCTCAGTTCCAGATCTTGGTTTAACATTCGATGAAGATGACGTAAAATATTCTCTTTGTGAATTGGATAGTATATTCGTCACTTCTTGTCATCCAAAATGATTCTTAAAATATATTCCAAAATAGCTCGGGAATTTGTATTCCCTCTATTGTAATGCACTACAGCAATAAATTGACACTGTTCCCAGCGTGCTGAGCTTGAGATTGCGTGCATTTGTTAAGCTACCCACTGACTCAATTACCCTTCCTACAAAGAAAAGTTCGCGTTGTGTGCAGACCAAATGTGCCATTATAACACACTTTGTTTGCTCCATTGTATCCTCTGTAACAACAATTCAACGTAACTTCCGCGAATCAGAAATATCCGTGAGTCAATCGTCCTGACTTTCCGGATTTCTTTTCACCCCTTCCATGACAGAAGTGTTTACCTCCGCGCGGCTGATGTTGTCTTTGAAAACCATAGGTGCTGCGCCCGTTGAAAAAGAAAAATAAATTCCTTTGCGGGAGCCAAGCGAAACCGGATCCTGCATGTGGTGATTAGGTGCGCTCAGCAGGTGGACCACGAGATTAAGATGAAGTTATATAGCTCCGAGATAATTGCCTAGCAGGGCTTGGACTGGAAATTGTTAGACATGCCTACGGTGCCGGAAACTAACATCACATGCAGGCTTCGAAGATGCCTGCCACAGGGGGTAAGTTTTTCTGGAAGACCGTCAACCAGGACGCGACAGAAGCGCCGCTAGAGGCCACGGGCAGCACAGTCCTATTCCCTTCCGCAAGACACGTGATAGGAAATAGGTCCGCCTGTATCGTAGCACCATGTGGTACTTAGAGCAGCGCTCAGGCCAGATCAGACTAGTTTCCTGGGTCAGGCACCGAGTTCGCAATTATTCATTCAGTAAGGATTCTCACTTGTGAGCCACCTCCATGACGTCGCTGCCATTGACATCTTACTTTGCCACCCTGGGAGTAGCCAGCTGTGGAGTTAGAGTGTTCGTGACCTCCTCGCCGAAGAAGACTCTGTCCTCATGGCAGACTAGTGGACTTGTAAATTTATTCCTGTTTAACTTTCAAATAGCTACCAGCCCGACTTAGACAATTTTGCTCGCTATTGTTCTTTGGCAATCCAATTGGCCACCAGCCGCCAGAGGTATTATTGTTCTATTTTAAGAAGTGACATATTTTTGTTTAGCTTCAAACCACGTTAGAGTAGACGAGTTATTAACCTATCATAAATAAACTAGTTCAATATTGGTACCTGAATATCTTTTGTGCCGCCATCGGCGGACATATTAGAAATATTTCTGTGGAAAGTTAAAGAAGAGCATTAGGAAGAACCAAAAGCTGCTGTAATGTATGGACAACCAGTTTTGGTTAAGGAACCACCACCAAGTCATGTGACTTGGTCGCTTGACCGCAAGTACACTGAAGCTGTGCAGTAGCGTTTACAGAAAATGTTTGGTCACGAAAAGTGGGCGACACGGGCATCCACAGTATGCAGGAATTAACATCACCTCCATTGGAGGCAACCTGCGTTGACAGGGAGTACGACGGGAATGGTGAGTCAGATTCCTTTACGAGATATTGGTGCTTGCCAACGACGTCTCTGCCGTTTGCAAAAACACGCTGTACAGATCTCAGAGATTTACGAGAGCACCGTGAGCTGCAGCCAAGCACGCTAGATTATCTTATGTGCAGACTTTATCATCTTATGGAGTTACCACCTAACGGTGTGCTAGTCTCAAACCATTGCGAGAGCGGATATATGAAACGTGTCGCGCACTTTGGTAGTTGCAGAAAGTGGGAGTGTATGTATGATAGGACTAAGATGATATTTTCACCCTTAGCATCATCTGATTTCTTTCACACAACTAAACTAAACTCTAAACTCCGCCCGAACAGGCTGTGAAGGGCCAAAGGTACTGACCGGCCGCCGTATCATCCTCAGACCAAAGGCGGCTCTGGATCCGGATATGGAGGGGCGTGTGGTCAGCACACCGCTCTCCCGACCGTACGTCAGTTTACGAGACCGGGGCCGCTACTTCTCAGTCAAGTAGCTCCTCAGCTTGCCTCACAAGGGCTGAGTGCATCCCGCTTACCAACAGCGCTCGACAGACCGGTTGGTCACCCATCCAAGCACTGCCCGACATCGCTTAACTTCAGTGATCTGACGGGAACCGGTGTTACCTCTGCGGCAAGGCTGTTGGTTTTTTTTTTTTTTTCACACAAGAAAATATAAAAGTAGTCATCACACTCTTCTTCTAGTAGCTGCAGACACTACTGAGCTTTTCTCCCATGAAAGTTGCTGGAACAAGAAATAAAAATAAAAACATGCAATAATAAATTAAGCATATAAAAGATTGCCTTGTCTGTTCTGCATAATCAATGATAATACAGTTAACGATGCTCTCGGGCCTAGATCACTATCGTGAGGTGCAATAGGTATCGAGTGCTAGGAAATGTTTCTTACTAGTCTCTGCACACTGACTGCAGCAAGTTAGCTACTCTGAATAATCGCTATTTTGTACCACTCTTCCCCGTCCAGAAAGATTAAGGAAATTCGAAAAGTCTTCCGATGCAGAGTATCTAAGATCGATCTAGTGTTGCAGCCACCCATTCCATAAAGATTTCGCGTCGCAGATAGCAGAAATCTCCTGTTTGGTTACCCGAGTAAATTCACTGCATATGTATCTCTTATCTCAAAGACGCATAAGACGACTGATATGGGAAACGACAAGACACTCTGAACGACATGTGGGTATTGACAGATTTAATATGACGAAGTTGGTCAGTGATGTTTGCTGTTCTCTCTGAAAGTGCAAGGAGCCATGGAAGGTTAGGTTATAGCTTCATGTTGACGTCGAAGTTACTAGATTCGGAGCACAAATTGTGATAGTAGATGGATGTGGACTACAGCTACATGTACATGGATACTCTGCAAATCACATGTAAGTGCCTGGCAGACTAAGAACGGCCATTTCTATCGGCAAGGACGCATCCCAGCATTTCCTTAAGTCGTTTAACGTAAACAGAACTTCGCCCTAAAGACGAAATGCCATTCGTCGTAAGTAGATTATGACAAGAATCAAGACAAGTAATCGAAGTAAATTTTAAAAAATTCACCCAAACGGCCTTCGTCTGTCCCTATTGATGAACTGAGTAAGTAAGTGACACTGGTTAATAACAAACTTTAACTGTCAAATTAAATGAGGTAGACATGTCCCACTGAAGTTCTAAAATTACCGTAGACTATCATAAGTAAGGCTAGTCTAATAAAGTTCTCGTACTAGCTTTGGTCTTTAAGGTAGTAGCCGCGTTACCTGTGCGTTAGGCATGTTCCATACCTGTCGAGCATTGTCTCAAAGCGAGCGTGTTCTTTACGTATACGATTAGTGTCTTACATTCCCCTAGAAACCGTCTAGAAATAAACTGAGGATATATAAGCAGCCACGTAATCTAGAGATCAGTACTTCGTCGAACTTATATAAAACACTTTTCCGTTATTCGTAAACAACTTCGGCATTCATCGATAGAATCAGGAAACTGTTGCCTTTGATCATGATGAGAAACGTTGCACTGACTACACACTAACAGAAATAATTAATTACGTATTTAATTTTATGTTGTGCCTGTAAACAATACTTACATCAAAGGTAATTGTTTTGGTTACATAAATGTGCAGAAATTACGCGATCAACTGACTTTTATTGCTTGTAATAATGCAATTTATGTTCTGTAAGGATGTAAAATACACAACGGACTAACACAGAATAATGCACAGTTCTAATGAAGTGCAAAAGGAACAAGCAAACGAACAGAAAAAAGGAGAAATCGTCGGCTCCCAATTTATTTCTTACACATTCATTTGTTTCTTTCCGCATCATTGTTACCAATACTACCAGAAATGCTACCATTTACTACGTCAGTTATGTACTGTACCAAAACTATCGAACCGTACTATTTGTAGAGCGCACCTCTATACCCTACACATATAAACCATCACACCACGTCGATGAGTATTTCTGACAGACGTTGTTGCTTTAGCATGCGAGGTGTTTAAAGGCGGCCGCACGCCGGCAGCTGAGCGGAGTAACGCTGCAGACACTCAGGAGTTTTTGGAGTTTAGTGGGCCTGAATCCCGACCGGCTTATCGGCAGGGAGAGAGAGTGAGAGATAAAGCTGCTGAGGCACGGCCGGGGACGTGTGTTTTGACAGCCGGCCCCGCCGCCGCCATAAATCCGCGCCGCTTACGCGATTGAGGCGGGCGCCGCGATATATGCCACAGTGGAGCCCAGCTCTCCCTCCCACGCCCCGACCGGAATCTGCGCATCAAGGGCAAGGGCGGCTCAGCGTATGCCGGCCCGTTCAACGCGAATCAGTTCTGATTCTGCGGGAATCCGATTGCCGCTGTCTGGGTTTTCTGCCCAACGTCCTAATAGCGGGGGTTCAGTTGACTCGCTGCGATGTCTCACTTTCAAATGTCATTGCATTACTCCTATCACTTCGAACTAACAACTATAGTGCGTACAGACACTGAACAAAAGTGTCCGCTCCTGGCAGCTATCAAATCTAAAACCAGTAAGTCTCCGAGGGTGTGATGTGTTCCACTTATTTTTCTGGCAGCATTTCCAAAGCTCGAGAATAGTCGGGCTTACATTTCATATTATTGTAAAACTACTGTTGGCTACCATACGATATCGTAAATAAGCGTAGACTACGATACCTTCCCTAGTTGCTTTGGTCGGTTAAGGTTGTAACCACTTTACCTGTACATTATATCCGTCGCGTACTTACTTTGCGTTCCGTATGAGATTGGTGTCTTACCAGATTCCCCTACAAAACGGAAGCAGTGACCGACATTGGTGCTGAGTGAGAATACCAAAAGCTCCACACAAACTACTTAAAACTAAAACGCATTTACAGCAAAATTGATATTGTCAATGTTTAATTGAGGTTGTATTGGAAAACTTCTAATGTAAAACAGAGGGATGTTATAGTAACAATAAAAATATACAGATTTAATCGTATGGCGCTAGAAGACGCTATTTTCTCAGGAAAAGGTAAACTTTTAAAAGACACAAAACAAAAGCATATCAAACATCTCTTCAATACTTAATCGAACTTTTGTATAAAATCTTTCTGTTGTTAATAAACAACTTTCGTCCTTATCAGTAATAACAGCAAACTCTTGCCTTTGATCATCATGATGCATGTTCTGCTGCGTATAAAATAATAACAATTCAATAGTGTTTTATGTGTGTCAGCATGTAAGCTGTACTTGCATGAAAAGTAATTGCTTTTGTTACATAAATGCACAGACGTTACGCGAGTAGCTAATTTTTATTACTTACAAATTGGAATTTATATTTTTTAAGGATATTAAATACAATTTTTTTTCTCATTTATGTTTCTTTCCCTACCAGTGTTACCAACATAATGGTACTCGTGTCATTTTCTACGTCATTTACGCACTGTACCAAAACTACAGAACGATAGTTTTAGTAGAACGTAACTCCGTTTTTTACTATTAATCAGGAAAGTATGCCTTCGTGATGGACGCATTTGGCTTATTACATATATACCCATCAAAGCGCGTAGAAAAGATAGCATCTTTGTACAGTTTAGACGTCAATAAGCAGGACTTGAAAGAAGAAATTTTGCAGTTAAAGAAGATTCCTGCAGCTAATTCTGGGTCTGAGCCACTTCTCCCTACGCGTCATCTCATCGCTGTTCATAAGTGGAATTTTAATATTTCCAAATATAATGGTAGCCTAAAGGACTATCTGTAATTTGCGCATTACTGTTGCCCAAGTTAAGTGGTCATTCAGCTATCTTCCAATGGTTAAGAATAGTTTGAGAGCTACGATGGAGCAAGAGTAGCTTGCTGGATAAGCTATGATCGAAATGGAGTCAGAGTTAGCCCGCTTTTACGTTATGGAAATGAGTTCCTATACAAAATAGCTAGAAAAACAGTACAATTTTGTAAAGTATCGATCGTGTGCAGATTGTAAGAATTAAAAACATTCTTAAAAAAGCGTCGTTTAATTTTTTTTCATTACAATTTTCTGTCTTTGTATATAGTTCAAAACAAAAAATTTAGTTGAGGCACCGAATAACGTTTACCTGGGACCCCAAAATATTTGCTACGGCCGTGACTGTTTGTGTATGTTAATGTATGAGATTACGTTTCTCAGGTTGCATTTCGGTTTACATAACCTCAGTATGTTACCAACACCGTTGGTCTTACAACTTCTTGCTAGTTGTATGGTAAAGCTAAGAGACGATCTGGCGAACGTACTTCAGGTTTAAGGTTCTTGTAGACGGGTGGTGGTAACTCCACTGCACGCAGAGTTTGAGGACGCTTATGGGGCGCGGTAGAGGTTGTGACGCCGTAGACCGGCGCCCCGTACAGAAGCGCGCTGCAGGCGCGTCGCTACACCGGCGTCCAGACGGCTGTACACAGCGACGCCGTCCTGTCCAGCCTACCGCAGCTCACCTGACCTTAAACGACCTCTGCACTGCGGGAACTTCTCTTCCATTTCTGCACATATGTCGTACGCCATACAACGTTCATCATCCCCAATTTGAAGGGGTTACAAAGTACAACAAAGCGTCAACTTCAGGCACAGCGCAACTGTTGCCCGCCCAGATTTTCAGTTGGCGAGATTGCTGATGTATGTGCCTTTTCTTATAATCGCAGTGAAACTTCCTGGCACATTAAAACTGTGTGCCCGACCGAGACTCGAACTCGGGACCTTTGCCTTTCGCGGGCAAGTGCTCACCAACTGAGCTACCGAAGCACGACCCACGCCCAGTACTCACAGCTTTACTTCTGCCAGTACCTCGTCTCCTACCTTCCAAACTTTACAGAAGCTCTTCTCGCAGGAGAGCTTCTGTAAAGTTTGGAAGGTAGGAGACGAGGTACTGGCAGAAGTAAAGCTGTGAGTACTGGGCGTGAGTCGTGCTTCGGTAGCTCAGTTGGTGAGCACTTGCCCGCGAAAGGCAAAGGTCCCGAGTTCGAGTCTCGGTCGGGCACACAGTTTTAATCTGCCAGGAAGTTTCATATCAGCGCACACTCCGCTGCAGAGTGAAAATCTCATTCTGGAATCGCAGAAAATGTTTCTACTACGGCTGGATATAATCCCTCTTGAGTAATGCTGCGAAGAAACGTGTAGTAGCCAGCACGTACTTATTAGTCGAGGTGGCCCCGTGGCTTTGTTGCAGATCAGATGCTGTCAGCTTACAGCATTTCTCTTATTTCTCTTCTTGGTACATAACAGACAGTTAGAGTATGAAATCTGTTAGTCAAAAGAAGCTACACTACAAGAGTGACATCTGCGTTCCGCGTCGTGTGTATTGGAACGAGGAGCGGGGGGTGGGGGGGGGGGGACTTTTAGCGGGAGCCGAAGGGGCTTGATACAGAGAGCAGGTTGAAACTTATATTTTATATTGTTTGTAGAACATTGTAGTTACGAAAATGAAATTTGCACGGGATATACACTGAGGCGACAAAAGTCATCGTATACCTCCTAATATCGGATCTCCTTTTGTCCTGGCGTAATGTAGAAACTCGACGTGCCATGCACTCAACATGTCGTTGGAAGTCACCTGCAGAAATATTGAGCCATGCTGCCTCTATAGCCGTCCGTAATTGCAAAAGTGTTGCGAGAGTAGGATTTTGCTCTCTTTCAAATTCTGAAGGTGGCAGGGGTAAAATTCAGGGAGCGAAAGGCTATTTACAATTTGTACAGAAACCAGATGGCAGTTATAAGAGTCGAGGGGCATGAAAGGGAAGCAGTGGTTGGGAAAGAAGTGAGACAGGGTTGTAGCCTCTCCCCGATGTTATTCAATCTGTATATTGAGCAAGCAGTAAAGGAAACAAAAGAAAAATTCGGAGTAGGTATTAAAATTCATGGAGAAGAAGTAAAAACTTTGAGGTTCGCCGATGACATTGTAATTCTGTCAGAGACAGCAAAGGACTTGGAAGAGCAGTTGAACGGAATGGACAGTGTCTTGAAAGGAGGATATAAGATGAACATCAACAAAAGCAAAACGAGGATAATGGAATGTAGTCAAATTAAATCGGGTGATGCTGAGGGGATTAGATTAGGAAATGAGACACTTAAAGTAGTAAAGGAGTTTTGCTATTTAGGGAGTAAAATAACTGATGATGGTCGAAGTAGAGAGGATATAAAATGTAGACTGGCAATGGCAAGGAAATCGTTTCTGAAGAAGAGAAATTTGTTAACATCGAGTATAGATTTAAGTGTCAGGAAGTCGTTTCTGAAAGTATTTGTATGGAGTGTAGCCATGTATGGAAGTGAAACATGGACGATAACCAGTTTGGACAAGAAGGGAATAGAAGCTTTCGAAATGTGGTGCTACAGAAGAATGCTGAAGATAAGGTGGGTAGATCACGTAACTAATGAGGAGGTATTGAATAGGATTGGGGAGAAGACGAGCTTGTGGCACAACTTGACTAGAAAAAGGGATCGGTTGGTAGGACATGTTTTGAGGCATCAAGGGATCACAAATTTAGCATTGGAGGGCAGCGTGGAGGGTAAAAATCGTAGAGGGAGACCAAGAGATCAATACACTAAGCAGATTCAGGAGGATGTAGGTTGCAGTAGGTACTGGGAGATGAAGAAGCTTGCACAGGATAGAGTAGCATGGAGAGCTGCATCAAACCAGTCTCAGGACTGAAGACCACAACAACAACAACAATGTCCCATATGGGATTCATGTCGGGCGATCTGGATGGCCATCTAATTGGCTCAAATTGTCCAGAATGTTTTTCAAACCAACCGCAAACAATTGTGGCCCGGTGACATGTTTGAGAATACGAAGTCCATGAATGGTTGCAAATGGTCTCCAAGTAGCGGAACACAAACATTTGCAGTCAAAGATAGGATCTCTTGGACTAGAGAACCCAGTCCATTCCATGTAAGCGCAGCCAACACCATAACGGAGCCACCACCAGCAATCTGAGAGCTCTTTTGACAACTTGGGTCCATGGCTTCGACGGAATCTGCGCCACACTCGAAGTGTACTATCAGTTCTTACCAACTGAAATCGGGAGCCGCGCGGGTATAGCCGAGCGGTCTTGGGCGCTGCAGTCATGGACAGTGCGGCTGCTCCCGGCGGAGGTTCGAGTCCTCCCTCGGGCATGGGTGCGTGTGTCCTTAGGATAATTTAGGTTAAGTAGTGTGTGAGCTTAGGGATTGACGACCTAAACAGTTAAGTCCCATAAGATTTCACACACATTTGAACATTTTTTTGAAATCGGGACTCATCTGACGAGGCCACGGTTTTCGAGACGTCTATGGTCCAACTGACGAGCTCACGAGCCCAGGTCAGGCGCTACGGGTGATGTCGTGCTGTTAGCAAAGGTATTCACGTCGATCGTTGCTACTGTAGAACATTAGCGCCAGATTTCTCAACACTGTCCGAACGGATACGTTCGTCGTACGTCTCACACTGATTTAGGCCTCGTGCAGTGGGTGGCTGTTAGCACTGACAACTCTACGCAAAGCCGGCCGCGGTGGTCTAGCGGTTCTAGGCGCGCAGTCCGGAACCGCTTGACTGCTGCGGGCGCAGGTTCGAATCCTGCCTCGGGCATGGATGTGTGTGATGTCCTTAGGTTAGTTAGGTTTAAGTAGTTGTAACTTCTAGGGGACTGATGAACACAGATGTTAAGTCCCATAGTGCTCAGAGCCATTTGAACCACTTGAACTCTACGCAAACGCCGCTGCTCTAGATCGTTAAGTGAAAGCGACCGACTACTGCGTTGTCCATTGTGAGAGGTAATGCCTGAAGCGTGGTATTCTCGGCACACTCTTGACACTGTGGATTTCGGAGTACTGAATTCCCTAACGATTTCCGAAATGGAATGTGCCATGCATCTAGCTTCAGCTACTATTCCACGTTCAAAGTTATTAATTGCCGTCGTGCGGCAATAATCGCCTCGCAAACCTTTTCACATGAATCATATGAGTATAAATGATAGGTATGCCAATGCAGTTCTCTTTTATACCTTGAGTACGTGATACTACCGCCATCTGTATATGTGCACATCGCTGTCCCATGCTTTTGTGCCGGCCGCTGTGACAGAGCGGTTCTAGGCGCCTCAGTCCGGAACTGCGCTGCTACTACGGTCGCAGGTTCGAATCCTGCCTCGGGCATGGACGTGTGTGACGTCCTTAGGTTAGTTAGGTTAAAGTAGTTTTAAGCCTATGGGACTGATGACCTCAGAAGTTAAGTCGCGTAGTGCTCAGACCCATTTGAACCATTTGAATGATCGGAGACTTATCGCACGGCGCTCAGAAAGTTTTTAATTATAATAACAACTATAGTAATTCCAACATACGTACGCGTTCTGTATAAGGACAATGCTTTACTAAGTCCCTAAGCCCCAAACTGCACCAAAGCGACGTTGGAGAAATCAATCATTTTATGACCTTAAAATTCAAGTTTCCAAATAAATGTAACGGCTCTGATATTAGCACACGTTATGAACGACACAAAAAACGCTGTGACCACATGGCATTCCATTGCAGCAGTGGCTTGATAACTTCACCGTTGGGCATCCCAGCCATCTAATGACAACATCGGTATTTGTCGTCATACCGTCTTCTCTCATGCTATCATAGTTAGGTTTAATTCTTTAACTATTCGTTGTTTTGAGTAAAAAGAATATTGTCTCCATTTTGTTCCTAAGAGCGATACAGAACACGGCTGCTGTCATCCGTTCACTCGATGCCGCACTTAGTCGGAAAGGATGAGCGAGTAAACTGTTTATTAGCTACCCCGTTTGCCGTCTGAAACTCTTCGCCTGCTGCCGACCACGGAACACAGCAAAGTTTTCGCCGTCGTGTATTCACGGCCTACTACGCTTCCCACCTCCCTCTTTGAGCAGCCGGCGGCTCATTAATAGGGACGGCCGCGCAGGATGAAATGTTGATGGCGGCGGCCGCAACTTGGCCATCAGGTGGCCAGTTACTTGCGCAGTTAGCGGCAACAGTTAACCCGTAATGGCCTGACAATTACATTAGGCGTGCGTGCGGCCGGCGCAGCCCCGGTCAAACACAGCCAGTGTTCCTTATTTAAGACCTGCGCGTAATTGCAGAGCACGTCGTAACGTGGCCAACTTGTGCTCGGCTAATGGCTAGCGGCACCACAGCTCCCGCGAACCTTCCGAGGGACAGAAAAGCGTCGGCACGTAGCGGCGAGTCGCGACGAGCAGCACATCGGGCTTTGTCAAATACGAGACAGCTTTGAACTTTGTCAGTCTGCACGGAAAGCAATGTGCAGGCAACGTAGGACTGACCTCCTCTCAGCTGCCACACTCCGGCAGTTTCCCGTTAAGCCTACTCGTCTTGCCGAAATTGATTCTATCGATGTATAGTACGCTATGGCTACAAAATCAATGAGTCACAATCAGTCAATTAAAACTGATACATGGATGTCATGAAACGGAATGATCACAGTGGCTCAGTCGTAGTGACAGAGGGCGGTAGACTTCAAATGGCTGAACTGGCTCTGAGCACTATGGCACTTAACAAATGGCTCTGAGCACTATGGGACTCAACTGCTGAGGTCATTAGTCCCCTAGAACTTAGAACTAGTTAAACCGAACTAACCTAAGGACATCACAAACATCCATGCCCGAGGCAGGATTCGAACCTGCGACCGTAGCGGTCGTGCGGTTCCAGACTGAAGCGCCTAGAACCGCTCGGCCACAAACGGCCGGCCGGTAGACTTGTTTTAAGTGGTAGCATACTGGGAAAACACAGTCGAAGATGAAATTACTTCTAAGGACCTAACCTAGATAATTATTGCCCAAATGTGTGGGACGCATTTCAGGTAGAACTATTTGGATGTGGACCAACGCTTCGACGCTTCAGCTATTGTTGCAACTGGCCGACAGTGTGTATGATAATATGAAGACCAAGTCGTGTATCGGCATACATTTTAATGAAACCGTCAAACACATTGGAAGCCTACGCTCACACAAGGATCACACTGGTTCCAGTAGTTTCCTACCGTTATTACTGCAAGAGTTATGCAACTGTAATTCTTCTACAAGTTATACTATCACTTTTATAATGGTTTATTAGGCGTTATCCTGCAATACATGTCTTGTCTCACCGAAGGAAAAGAGCTTAGCTTACTGTCGACGTCTACGTCGTTATTGACCTATTACTAGCACGATTGGTCGGGGATGCGACAGAAAATGGACATCGTGATTATTAATGGAAACAGTTCGGCACTGTCCTTGAGTGATTTAGGAAATTTAAAAAACCCTGAAGATGGATGGAGAGTCACGACTGCAATTGCGCTCTCCTCAGTAGAGATGCTTTCACTTAATCAATAGACCAGCTTAATGTGTCACTGAATAAAGCGAAAGCAGTAATACAGCAATGACTCGCTGGAAAGTTAATGTACAATGTGAAGAAAATAACGACAGTTACGGCAGGTATGCGAATAAAACGTTTCAACACGACCATGACGTCAGCAGTGACTATGGAGATGTGTTGATAACTGCCCGAAGCGACTCTTACGGCCCGTTTTCTTGTTCCTGTATACCCACCGGTAAATCAGCAATGTCGTTTCTGTAGTATGGCCGGTTCCTATGACAATCTCTATTTCGCATTCCACAGGCAGTACATGTACTTGAGATTCCACCACTTTCCTTGGCAATTGTGTGAAGAGGTTTCTGAAATACTGCTGTAGTGTAACGGATGAATGACTGTCACACGTGGAGAGAACATGAGGTGTCACGTTGTATTCAGTATCTTCTTTTATCAATCTGAACTCAATGTCTGTTGTTTAACTGCATTTGGCGTTTTAGTTGTTGTTATGCGATTCACCACCAGTATCTGACGTCATTAAGATTCGGAAGGAAGAAAGAGTAGGGCTCAACGTCCCATCGATTACGATTCCGTCCTTATTAGTTGAGAAACCCATAGGTACTCCCTCAGACTCCATAACAGATTCTGAAATAACCAGTATTCCAGTATTACGAATAGTCTCTGATTTAAATTCCTCATCCTCGTCAAGAATATCATCCTTTGGACCACTGCCACAACCACAATCAAAGAGGCAAGGGTCTTAAGGCGATAAAAATACGCTGGTCTATATTTCTTCCATAAAATGCGTTTTATTCCATTTCTAATATCTTTTAAATGAATGCTTATAAGAGTACCATACTAGAAACATGTGTTTACAGATTTCGATGCAGGGCCAATGTTACCTTCAGAGAGGACTTTTCTTTCATTTTTACAAACTTCACACAAAACGTCGCTAACACATTTGTATAATAACTCACCTTCAAGACTTCCTCTTCCCGTTTAAAAGCAGTTTTCGCTGTGCACGACAAATCACCGGCATAAAATAAAAAGGAACTGCTATATCAGTAAGTGATTCTCATACGAACTGGTACGCTGTGTGCCAAAGATGCGCACTATTCATAAACTTGGCGCCAGAGAGAATAGAATACATCTGGGTCAGAGAGTTTAAACTTTGCTTGTAAGCATCATTGCCCATCCAAGAACGAAACTTGAAACACGTGGCAGAAAACAGCGTGCAGTTTTGACGGTGCTTCAGAGCAATATTGCTCGGTAATATTTGTTTACAACTGAAGATGATGGCGCCGAATCTACATATTGCTATAGACGTGCACGCGTGTTTTCTGACTAGCACGATGTTGAAGTTTAATTTCCAACATCCGCAATTACCAACATAATTATGATTTCACAACAAAACTACTGCTTATTCACAATGTTACTACTCTAGATAACTGTACGACCCTGTTTATCAAAGATGTTGAACTGCAAAGTGGCTATACGCACTACTGCGTACACATCGACTGGTGGACTTTTTCTGATCATTTTCGAGTGTGATTACATTTAACCTACAAACACGGTGTTGGTGCCGTTTTACAGCGAAATACATCAAGTTTTTACTGTGTACATGAACAAGTTAAAAGCGATTTTCATTGGTTATATAGCACACATCCTATCTGATGCCGATGTCTTGCCGAACTCGCTGCAGTGTGTCAGGCGTGACTTGTTCAATTGCGTTGAGCACTGGTAGAAAAGCCGGAGAGGGTGTAACGAACACGGTAAGCTCGATGAATCCCAAAAATAAAAAGATAGTTGGTGTCAAGCTCAGTGAACACGAAGCCACGCAACTGGCACACCTCTGTTCTTTCTCTTGCATGGAAAGCGGACATTTAGGAAATTCCGGACATCTTACTTGATCTATTTTCCTTCAATGTGACACCAAGTCTGTAAGTCGTGCGAATAAGTCTGTACGAATTTTCATATTTGTAAAGTCCTTTTTGACGCACCCTATATTTGTAAAATTGGTTAACTGCATGAAATTAACAATTAACTAACTGTCAGACCAATAAAATTACATTTGTCCCGTGGCGGACCGGGGCTGCTATGAGCTGCCCAACTGGCCTTCCGCGCACGCGTCCGTTTCGGCCCTCTCTGATTGGTGCCAGCGGCCGTAATCGTGGATACATAAGAGGAAAATAGTGCCAGCTCCGGCGTCAGTAGTTTTACTCCTGACGACGATGGCGGAGTTATCCATCGAAATCTCTAGCATTTTATTGGAATTGATGCCGCTTGAAAACTGAGAAGATTTTATCCAATAAAATCACAGCTTACTGTCGCTGTCCATTTTATTAGGAATGGAGCATTAGCTCGAATAAGACACACTAAACGAACTCTCATTCATTTGCCTAAATGTGTATACAGAAAACGGCAGAAACCTAAATCCAGAAGACTGGACTGTAGCTGTAGCTCTTCTCCTCCCCAATACGGCATAGCTGCATTAATATGGTGAAACCTTGTTAAGTACGAACGGGTTTTCTTTAATTAATCCATCACTTCTTGATTATATGTGTCTCTTGAAAGGAGGACGTAAGATGAACATCAACAAAGCAAAACGAGGATAATGGAATATAGTCGAATTAAATCGGGTGATTCTGCGGGTATAAAATTAGGAAAAGAGACGCTTGAAGTATTAAATGAGTTTTGCTATTTGGGGAGCAAAATAATTGCTTATGGTCGAGGTAGAGAGGATATGTAGACTGGTAATGGCAAGGAAAGCTTTTCTGAAGAAGAGAAATTTGTTAACATCGAGTATTGATTTAAGTGTCAGGAAGTCGCTTCTGAAATTATTTGTATGGAGTGTAGCCATGATTGGAAGTGAAACATGGACGATAAATAGTTTGGACAAGAAGATAATAGAAGCTTTCGAAATGTGGTGCTACAGAAGAATACTGAAGATTAGGTGGGTAGATCACATAACTAATTAGGAGGTATTGAATAGAATTAGGGAGAAGAGAAATTCGTAGCACACTTGGACTAGAAGAAGGCATCGGTTGGTAGGAAATGTTCTGAGGCATCGAGGGATCACCAATTTAGTATTGGAGAGCAGCGTGGAGGGTAAAAATCGTAGAGGGAGACCAAGAGATGGATACACAAAGCAGATCCAGAAGGTCGTAGGTACTGGGAGGTGAAGAAGCTTGCACAGGATAGAGTAGCATGGAGAGCTGTATCAAACCAGTCTCAGGACTGAAGACCACAACAACAACAACGCGATTACATAGCGAAACAGCAATATTCTGTACCAGCTCCTTTGAACGAGACCAGCAGAAAAGGACAAATTTTCTCCTTCGCCACACACGGTTGCGGAGTATGATGTATGAGCAGACGATCTCTCTCTCTGTCTCTCTCTCTCTCTCTCTCTCTCTCTTTCTCGCTCTCTGTCTGCCTCTCTCTCCTTTTTTGCTTAGCGTGGTAGTTTTAAGTATATTGCTCACGACCCAAACATACTCGTCTTCATGAGGTCCAGGTAATCAAAAGATTGGACATCCCTGATGTAGACTGAGGTAGTTTCATGTGTACCCAACTTCCATTCCGCTGTGAGCGCCGGAGATATAGCAGGGGCGTAATCTGCGTAACGTCAGTTGTCTGACAGATTTGCTCAGTCAGACAGGCCGAACGGAGGAGGAAAGAGGCCATAATGAAAGCCATAACTGTTTCGGGAAGGGCAGAGTTCCGGCGATAAAGCCGGGCAAACGGCCGCAACCCTCGGGGCGCGCCGCCACGGCGTTGACGTATCGGCGGCATTACGGCGGGCCGGGCCGGGGACCGGATTAACTAATTAAGGGCGCGTTTTTCAGCGCCGCTGGCGGCCCGCAAGCGGCCGAGCCGGGCCGAGCGGGCTTTTTAATTCGCGGCGTCTCATTACTGTCCCCGGCAGGGCAGGGCGAGCCCCCGCCGGCCTTAATTAACGCCAGTGGGGGCGGCGGAGGCGGAGGCGGCGGCGGTGGCCTCGCAAAGCGGACAGCGGGGTGTCCGCGGCGGTCAGCGCCATCGCCACACGCTGCTGCCCCACAAAAGCGGCCGCCGCTACTTTTCCAAAAAAAATAAAAAGGGGGACGCGTTCTCGCCTCCACTGCAACAGGTGGTCCGGCATAAAAAAAGCCCTGCAGAGGCAATCCGGTCCACGCAAAAAACGCCGGGCTTTTGCTAAATCTTCATTCGCAGCGAGAACTCTCTCTCTACTCAGACACACATTCAAAAGCCGTGCCATTCATCTGCATTCATGTATCACGATACGGCTAGGGTAAATTTTGGTAATTTTTATCTTGTTAAATACCACTCATGGCTGTCAATATTTTTGTTGATAGTGAGTGGTGATTCTACGATTCTTCGTTATTTTAAGCGTACTTATAGACTGAATTTTCTCATTTTGAGAAGCAGAGAGAGTGATCTGTTTACTTGGCTGAAAGCCAGCCGCGGTGGTCTAGCGGTTCTAGGCGCTCAGTCCTGAACCGCGCGACTGCTACGGTCGCAGGTTCGAATCCTGCCTCGGGCATGGATGTGTGTGATATCCTTAGGTTAGGTAGGTTTAAGTAGTTCTAAGTTCTAGGGGACCGATGACCACAGATGTTGAGTCCCATAGTGCTCAGAGCCATTTGAACCATCTTGCCTGAAACACTCAAAGCCAAGGTCGCACGAATATTTCTTTATTTAAAAACAACCGGTTTCGACAGACTTTCCTATCATCTTCAGGTCTTAAAAAAACTTTTTGTTATGAAACGTGTTCAGTTTAAGCTGGACCTCGCACCAAGTTCAAATGGTTCAAATGAGCACTATGGGACTTAACATCTTAGGTCATCAGTCTCCTAGAACTTAGAACTATTTAAACCTAACTAACCTAAGGACATCACACACATCCATGCCCGAGGCAGGATTCGAACCTGCGACCGTAGCAGTACCGCGGTTCCGGACTGCAGCTCTAGAACCGCACGACCACCGCGGCCGGCTGGCACCAAGTTGTCAAGCGGATAAAAAACAAGGGATTATAAAAGGTTTCATACAACCAATATATGTAAAAACATAAATCACCTCGTTAAAATGCCCATATCCACTTACCAACAGCTCACGGATGGTAGTCACGTCACAAACCCACAATACACAGTAGCACGTTTGTTTACATAAGCTGAAGAATATACTTATGAGCCAAAACAGTTGCCGACACTGGTGGCCACGCGGTCCTAGGCGCTGCAGTACGCAACCGCGCGACTGCTTCGGTCGCAGGTTCGAATCCTGCCTCGGGCATGGATGTGTGTGATGACCTTAGGTTAGTTAGGTTTAAGTAGTTCTAAGTTCTAGGGGACAGATGACCCAGAAGTTAAGTCCCATAGTGCTCAGAGCCATTTGAACCATTACGGTAGGAGACCGTGTCACGACGTGTCAAACGCTGTCGGAGAAGAGGAGTAGGATAGAAACGAGATTTTATTTTTAACTTATCGTATTTTTTATCTGGAGCAAGCCGGTGGTAAGCAGTGCGACCGTGGAAGGGAGGGTGATTTACGCGAGCCAAATGGCCAGCCGTGGAGCCTTTACGGTCCTTAACGCCTGCCGACGGCTGCTGCCTACAAGAAGTTACTTACAAGGGGCCGCTGCCCGCTACCCGCAGCACAGCATTATGTCTGGAGGCACGCCTCTCACCGTTGCCGTCAACACGACGCGGCACTAGCACGCCGACGGCTCTCTTCCGCACGTGTTAAATGGCTCTGAGCACTGTGGGACTCAATATCTGAGGTCATCAGTCCCCTAGAACTTAGAACTACTTAAACCTAACTAACCTAAGGACATCACACATATCCATGCCCGAGGCAGGATTCGAACCTGCGACCGTAGCGGTCGAGCGGTTCCAAACTGTAGCGCCTAGGACCACTCGGCGACTCCGGCCGGCTCCCATCCTGTTCATCTACAAAAATGGTTCAGATGGCTCTGAGCACTATGGGACTTAACTGCTGAGGTCATCAGACCCCTAGCGGTCGCACGGTTCCAGACTGAAGCGCCTAGAACCGCTCGGCCACACCGGCCGGCCCGCACGTGCACTCTTAATGAAATCTCCAGCCCCTTACAGGCGTAACAAAAACTCTCGGCTTTATCAAACGACACTAAGACTTGGAAGGAGATCCTCGTGTAGGGAGCATGTCACATCAGGAGTAAATCCATATAAGAGAAGATACGAGTCGTTTCCAAAAAAAAAAAAAAAAAAAAAATGGCTCTGAGCACTATGGCACTAAACATCTATGGTCATCAGTCCCCTAGAACTTAGAACTACTTAAACCTAACGAGGTAGAGAAAATCCCTGACCCCGCCGAGAATCGAACCCGGGAACCCGGGCGTGGGAAGCGAGAACGCTACCGCACGACCACGAGATGCGGGCAGTCGTTTCCAGTTTGTAGATATACATCTGCCTCTACGCTGTGTGTGGCGTCGGCTACAATCGTACAAGTATCATTTAACCCCATGTTTTTCGATTCGCTGATGGAATGCGGGAATAAAAAATGTCGGCATACCTCTGTACGAGTCCTGATTTCTGTAGTTTGGTGCCTGCGTCGTTACGGAAGATACTTGTAGGAAGAAATGGTAGCTACGTTTCTTGACCAGTTTTGCATTATCTTTAATCTCTGATTTTCGTAGCTTCCAGAAAAATTGATTCCTTTCAGAAAAGTAGCTGTGGCGTACGGATACGAGCAATCTCCTCATCTAGAAATTCAGTTCAAGAATCAGCCGTCTCGTTCCTTAGTTTTCACTGTTTTGACTCTCTCGTTTTGCAGTGCGTGTTATTGGCAAAGAAGAAGGAGAATTAAGTCGGTTGGGCAGTGTTGGGGACCGTGATCTTGAAAGAATTTGGCTGAAGCGTACACGGTGAGAAAAGGGAACGTGAATCATAATGGTCGGACTTAACTTGGCCGGCCGGGGTGGCCGAGCGGTTCTAGGCGCTACAGTTTGGAACCGCGCGACCGCTACGGTTGCAGGTTCGAATATTGCCTCGGGCATGGATGTGTGTGATGTCCATAGGTTAGTTAGGCTTAAGTAGGGGACTGATGACCTCAGAAGTTACGTCCCATAGTGGTCAGAGCCATTTGAACCATTTGAACTAGACTTGAAGCTTTGAATCGTGTGGTTCAAAAATCACGTTACGACGCTGAGAACTGATGCTGTGACTCGCCTTGAGAGTGACTATAAGGTTAACAGGCCAAATATTGGAGGATGCACGCCCCAACGATGATGGAATGGACTTGAATAGCTCTACTCCAGAGTTTCCACAGTAATAAAACCAGCGCACCACATCGCTAGATATAAGAAATTCTAGTGATTGCAGATGCTGTAATAGAAGTGAGTGTGTACTGTAGATGCCTGCAGGATGCTCGCTATCACCGAGGAGTGAACAGACGTTGAAACGATCAGACAGAATGCGTAAGGCGTAACCTGATAACCGTGCCTGCAGCAGTTGTACAGGAGATCATAAGAGACTCGGTGGGCGGCTTAATGCGAAGTGTGCGTGCAGGCCGGGTCGCATAATTAGCGTTCATCCGGCCGTCAGCACGGGGCGGGCTGATTGCTTCCTGGCGGCGCGGCGCGGCGCAGTCGCAGCCAGACGACGCGTGCGGCTGTCCGCCTGCCGCCTGCCGCCGCGCCGGCCGAGTGCCCGGTAAATAATTAGCGAGTCCGGCGAGCCGCGTCGAGTCGCGACCACTTACGGACGTGCCCGGCCGCTGAATAATGCACGCAGGCCGCCGTCTGCGGCATCAAATAGTCATGCGCACCCGCGGGTGACGATAAGTATAGATTAATTACCCGGCAATTGCCACCGCTGCCCCCGTGTCCCGCCATGTAAAATGCAGGGCGCTGTCTCTGCACCGCCTTCATTTGCATGTGGAAACAGCCCAGATTACCATAAAATATATTTGACTCTCTCTCTCTGTCTCTTTCTCTCTCTCTTTTTCTCCGTCCCCTCGTCCTTTCTTATCAGCGCCGCGGGAGGCGGTGTCACGCTCTGCGACTGTCATTTGTTTCTGGTAGCCGCCCGCGGCCGCCTGCCTCTCGCCGCTCTTCCGTGACTGTCGCGAGAGCTCGCGAGCACTGGCGGTGAGCTTTGAAATTATCGCTGCGCGGCCATAAACGTGACCAATGCCGCCGCGGCAGGTAACTTCGCTGCAGGCTTACGGCTCGCGTCCGCCGTGCTCGGCCGGTGGCATTTAGCAGAGTTCAAAAGTCGTTGCGGCCAGAATGGGCACCCTACCCTACACTGCACCTCCCTGCGTGGCGCACGCGACCTGCTCGAAACTTAAAGCAGTTGGCATTTAAGGATGGGAAACACAGAAATGACTCCAGGTAACTATATGGTTGCCGCGACGGATCTAGATGTATCTGATGGCAAGGAGATGCGAAAATGTTTCTACATTACATCATTCTAACCAAAGGAAAAAATCATGAATTAGTTTAGAATATTGCTATAATTAATTTCGGGTAAATTATAGACGGTGTCCCGAAAGATATGTTACAACTACAGTGTCATACAACTCGACTTCTAACTAACTTAGAGGAAAAGAGTAAAGCTTGCCCACTGCACCAACTCAAATACCTTTTTTTTTTTAAAAAAAAAATAAGTTAATCAATAAATGGTTTGTCTTTCAAGGGGACAGAACTGGATATTTTTCTTTCTTGTTGCAAGGTGAGTGGAGCACAATAAATTAATCGAAAAATGGAGTTATGCACAGGAAAAGGCATATTGTACGGCTTGGTTGCTGAAACGAAGTCAGATGCCCAAGGTCAGACAAACAGATACAGAGAGGGAAAGGCATAGTGTGAGGCTTGGTTCATTGAAACGAAGTAAGAACAGAAGTTCAGGCTCGGTTCATTGAAACAAATTCTGAACCGAAGTTCAGAGAAACAGGTGAAAACACTTTCGTAGTTCCCGGTGAACTAACGTACGAGGGATTTGCAGTTCTTTCGATGCCCTTCCAATAGACTTCTGTGGCCAACGCTGGGAAACCTGTCGAATTTTATTCCGTATCTTCGTCACTTCCTATCGGCCTGCCAACATGGTGCTTCAAATCTACAAGCCCATGTTGTTCTTAAGAAAACTTCGTTTCATGCTGAACGTAAGCGCGTAACAGCAGTGTTAACACCTACGGGCAATACACGCTGTCGACTCATTTGACATTGCAATGCAATTTCGTACACACGTAAATGAAATAAACTAACAATGATTTGGCAACCATCCAAATCACATAACATAAATTTTGTCTTCCAAAGCAATAATTTTATCCTTTATTTAAGCGTATGTTCAAACTGTTAACCATAGACTGAAAGGCAGATTCGCAATCGTCGTTCGAAAGAACGATGAACAGATGAAATTACAGTGCATCGTATGGTACAGCATGCACTCGTGATTCGACGACACACATCACCTTACGTAGTTCGGGCTTCGTCATAGACTGCATCTTTGGGTGCTCCCCATAGAAAAACATCAAAAGGAGTCAAAACAGGGGACCTCGCAGGCCATTTGACAACAGAATTTCGTCCTATCTGAAGTCCAGTATTTGCGTTTTAAAACGTAACTAGTGAGCTGGACTACCATCGTGTTGCAGCCACATACATTGTCGAATATCCAGTTGTACCTTTTCCGCAAGAACCGGCAGAATGTCAGTCACAAAGTGTGCGTACTAATGTCAGTTTAGAAAGCCTGAGATGAAGTAAAGTCCCACTATGTAATTTCCTATGATGCCGCACCATGAGTTCACGCTCCACGGCCGTTAATATTGAACCTGACGAAGCCAGTGTGAATTTCCGGCTCTTCAGCAGTGCACGTTACGCAAATTTACATTAGCGTGGTTACTAAACGTTGCTTCGTCGATGAAAAGCACGCGATGGAAAGACGTAGGATCATCTCTCGGTCGCTGAAGAGCAGATTGACAAAATTCTGTACGACGTTCAAAATCACGATCGTCGAGTGCCTGATGCAGTGATAGATGACAGAGTTGGACATTCTGTCGATGAAGGATGCGAATCACACTCGTCTGGCTGATTCCTTATTCCTTGGCATTACGACCCGTACGACTGTCCGCATTCACTAGAGTCGTAGCCAGAACAGCTTCTCCGTGTTCTCTGTCAGTTGCAGTCTTCTTTCTTGCCGTATTTTTGCCTTTCAAGCAGCCTGTCTGCACTAGCGTCTTAATAATTGATGCAACTGCCTGGCGCGTCAGACATTGGCGATCCGGATAGATAGCAGTATACCGGTGTATTGCTTTTACGCCATTTCTTTTACACTCACCATATAAAAGCAGTATATCCAACTTCATTGGTGTACGTGTCGGCACGCAACGATTATTGAAGCAGAAATGAGCGGCCTGCAGTGCAGACAAGTAAACATGCAACTCTGTTGACATTTTGACACAGCGTAGCTCGAGACCGCTGCTTGGCGTTGTTTGCTCCGCTAATTCCGGTTATAGCCACCGTGCTGTTAAATTCCTTTTTATGAACAGTTTGAAAGTCAACATTAACAAATACTATATCACTGTAACTGTCTTGTCAAGAGCTATCGAATTCAATTATAAAAAGTTAACGGCTCCATTTAAAAAACGTACTTGCTTCAATATATGTGTTGGTACCAGTGCTAAAAATATTAACAAGAAAAACGTGCCTCTCGACTCTCTAACATTTGCCGAAAACCGCGTTTCGAAATGTTTAACCATTCACGAAATAAAAGGAGTGTTCCGTCTTCCGTGACTTACCTCGCATAGTTGACAACATACATTTTACTAACAAAATGTTAGTCAGCTGTCTTTGACCTCAGTTTCATCGACAATGACGAGACCTTTGACCAAAGTGATAGTATGCAACTGTTTGTTTCGACGAGGGTGTTAAAACGAAACTAAAATTCATTGTGTACAAAACATTGAAATAGAACTGGTGATAAGCCTACTTCACTAGCTATGAGGAAGTCTTTCATACAAATATGTGATACAGAAGATAGAGCTATCGCCCTGAATAGGCTCGATAAAACAGACTCTTGTAGATAGTTGTAGGATATTTTACTTATTATACATGTAATGTATTCCCGTGTTCTGTATCCAGAGGCGTCGACTTCGGGAAGGAGTGGGGGAGGGAGCAATTATGTTACTGACCTACTTCTTGGGACCAATATAACTTTTGCTTATCATTTGGTGGCCTTGATATTATGTTTAAATGCATCTGTCTGGTTGGAAGCGATCAGAACAGCGAAAAAATACCTGTTGGAAGTAAATAAAGGCAATGTTATCTGTCGGATGTAGTACCTTATAATGATCTTTATACGCCTTCTCATCCTCTCCCCCCTCCCCCCCCCCCCCCCCCCCATCCTCCCAACCACACACGAAAATTCAAGTCGCCGCCTCTTTGTGGGTGTGTAAAGTAAGAAATGGGGTTACAGAGTAATGTTAGACGAACTTCGACACGCTGTCTTAAACAAAACTACCTGTATTCCGCTGCTTGAAACGGTGATCACTGTTAACTACTGGTTAAGGGTGGCACATGAGATACGTACGGCTGCTGACTGCAGTGGCCCACAAGGCGAGGCAACCCGCCCCCCGCGCTCGCCGTTGAGCTCCCCGGCGGCCGCTGCCTCCTCGGCGTCTTCTGCAGCCCTCCGCTGCCTTGGCTGGCGAGCTGTCCGCTGCCCTGGAGCGCAGTGCACACCCAGCACGGGTCGTTAGCGACGCTATTGTCGCGTCCAGACACGCCTCGTCTGCTCCGCTCGGGCCAAAGATCGCCACCGGGCGATATTAATTACTGCAAGGAGCCCAGCCTGACCCTGAGCTACAGGTGATGCCGCAACCGTTGCCGCGGTTGAAAGCCAATCGGCACAGAACACCCCCACACTCGGTACCTGAAAAAGCAGAATATTTGTATAACGTTTTATTAACGTCTTGTTAACACCAGTATCGACGTTCTCAAGCCCCCCAGTCTCTGAAAGAATATTGTTTTACAGACTGAAGTTTATGCACTTTTTTCAGTCCTGCCCAAAAAAAAAAGCACTCCGTCATCGGGCCACAAGTGGCCTATCGGGACCATTCGACCGCCGTGTCATCCTCAGTGGAGGATGCGGATAGGAGGGGCGTGTGGTCAGCACACCGCTCTCCCGGTCGTTACGATGGTTTTCTTTGACCGGAGTCGCTACTATTCGGTCGAGTAGCTCCTCAGTTGGCATCACGAGGCTGAGTGCAGCGCGAAAAATGGCAACAGCGCATGGCGGCGCGGATGGTCACCCATCCAAGTGCCGGCCACGACCGACAGCCCTTAACTTAGGTGATCTGACGGGAACCGGTGTATCCACTGCGGCAAGGCCGTTGCCCAGTGCTGCCCAAGGAAACATTTAATTACATATTTAATAAAAACTCAACGAGATAAAGTTTTGATTCTTTCCTGCAGTATGTCTTTGTGATGAGTAATTAAGTTTTTAGCGAGTAACCAGTACAAAGAAAAATTTTTATGTAACTCTCTGTCACCGATTACCTCGGGCGTAGAATGCCATGCAACTCTGTTGAGATCACACAACGCCGCTGCAAAAACTACACAGGCGAGTTCTCTCTGCTAGTAGGCCCACTCCCATTACCATAGTGACATGAGCATCAAAGCTGCTTGCACACTACATGTATCAATTAAATATCTGATTGAGAATCAGATAAGTCACTCTACCGTCTAACAAGCTGAAGACACCGACCAAACAAAATGCTAATAACGGGTTAAAAATCTGTCAAATATACATCCACAAGACCGCCCGAGATATTTAAATACTACGCGTGACGAATAAAATCTATATTAAAATGATACATCGCCACACTAATCAAGGATGAAGAAAACAATAAAATATTACGATATGTATGTGTATAAAAGAGTGAAATTATCGAATGTTAATTAAGGTACACATTACGAGAAATCTACAACGTACATAGCGACTGTTTACTTACGTGTGTTTAATTTGTGCACTATGTCTGCCGGCATTTAAAGATACCGTGGTTGCAGAGCGTGTCTGTTCGTCGTGGTATCCATCGTCGAGGATGAAATGGGTTTCGTCCTCCCACGTGGACTTGTAACCGTTTAGAGATACAGCCAATACTGCCTGAAACTTCTTTTTGCAGGCAGGTCACGTTAACTAGACGATATGAGCCGATCGTCCACAGGGGGCACGGCCCGCTGACGGATGAGTGAACAAGCGCAGAGGCGGATAATGAGGCCTCGATTGGAAATGACTGGAATATATGGAGCATCATCAACCTGCTCCGGCTTCGAACGAGCAGCACTATGCGTCTAAGGTCGGGCGTCTTGTCTGGTGAGGCGATAATAATTTATATGCACAAACCTTCCTTCTGAATCTATTTTTTAAAATCGTATCAAAATCCCTATAATATTTCTTGACATTAGCCTTCACATACAGAGAGAAAAACTTGGCGGAAGGACTTCATAACATGTACGATTATACACCGAAGAGCCAAACAAACTGGTACACTTGCCTAATATCGTGTAGGGACCCCGCAAGCACGCAGAAGTGCCCCAATATGACGTGGCATGGACTCGAATAATGTCTGATATAGTGCTGGAGGTAACTGACACCATCATGAATCCTGCAGAACCGTCGAAAAATCCGTAAGAGTAAGAGCAGTGGAGATCTCTTATGAACAGCACGTTCCCAGATATGCTCAATAATGTTCATGTCTGGAGAGTTTGATGGCCAGCGGAAGTGTTTAAACTCAGAAAAGTGTTCCTGGAGCCACTCTGTACGTGTGGGGTCGCGTTGTCCTGCTAGAATTGCCGAAGTCCGCTGAATGCTCAATGGACATGAATGGATGCAGGCAATCAGACAGGCTGCTTACGTACGTGTCACCTGCCAGAGTGGTATCTAGACGTATCAAGAGTCCCATATCACTCCAACTGCACACGTCCCTCACCATTACACAGCCACCACCAGCTTGAACAGTTCCCTGCTGACATGCAGAGTCCACGGAATCATGAGGTTGTCTCCATACCCGTACACGTCCATCCGCTCGATAGAATTTGAAACGTGACTCGTCTGACCAGGTAACATGTTTCCAGTCATCAACAGTCCAATGTCGGTGGTGACGCGCCCGCGAAGCGTAAAGCTCTGTGTCGTGCAGTCATCAAGGTACATGGGTGGGCTTTCGACTTCGAAACGCTGACATTTGTTGATGGCCCAGCATTGAAATCTGCAGCAATTTGTGGAAAGGTTGCACTTATGTTACGTTGAACGATTCTCTTCAGTCGTCGTTGGTCCCGTTCTTGCAGAATCTTTTTCCGGCCGCAGCGATGTCGCAGATTTTATATTTTACCCGATTCCTGATATTCACGGTACACTCGTGAAATTGTCGTACGGGAAAATCGCCACCTTATCCCTACCGCGGATACGTTGTGTCCCACCGCTGCTGCGCCGACTATAAGACCACGTTCAAACACTCTTCTGATAACCTGGCACTCCAGCATCAGCAACCTATCTAACAACTGCACCAGAAACTTGTGTTCTTGAATAGGCGTGACGATCGCAGCGCCATATTCTGCCTATTTACATATATCTCTATTTGAATACGTTGCCTATGCTCGTTTGTTTGGTGCTTCGGTGTAGTTGCTGTTTTTCGATCCCTTAAGTGTCATTCTGCCCGTTTCACGAGCCTGCAACAGATCAATGAAGACGCAGAAACCAAACGATCTGGTTGTGACATCTGTCTTGCGAACTACATGTGTCACTACGTCAACTTTTAGAAAAAAAAACAGCAGTGCTCAAAGTTAATGACACGCTTAAACTACACAAGCAGCACTGCCAATATTTTGAGTACCTACTTATAATTTTTACCACGAAGTTTGCTCTGACCATTATGAACGTCGGAGGCGGTAGTTTTAGTAGGAAGAGATAACTCTTAAGAAGTGCACGGGCGCGAGCCCGTAGAACCATTAGAGCGGGGGAAGGCAAGGTAGTGGGGTGAGTCAGACAGGCAAAGGTGGCGGCCCCGTGCCTTTATGCGAGTGATCTGAATGCGGCGCGGGCCGACGTCTTGGCGGCAGTTGTCAAAGGAGGAGCGGCGGCCGTGAATGTCTGCCTGGTAACGAGCAAAGTTGCCGCCGCCAATTTGCAGCCCGCGGCTGAGGCCGTGGCCGCTGCGGGCGTTCGCTGCCTCAATGCTGGGCCGCTGCACGCCGCGGCCCGCCGTCTCTTCTGGCCGACCTGCTGCCGCTCCATGCGCTACACGGACTTGCGTCTCACCTTATCAGCTACCTCCCGTCACCTACATTCTCATAGCACCTTTCCTCCCTCAATTTCGTACCTTGCCTAATGCGTTAACTATCTTGCATATAAGAGTCCGGCATCGCAAATATTTTACAAATGACCGCTTCGAGATTCTCGCACGACATGAATTTTACTGATACTACCACGCTTCACTGAGGTTCCCGACATTACTTTCGTGATTTTTCTTCATTAAGAGGAATATGACACATAAATTCAGTAAATTACAGATTCATTCTTGCAGAAAATGAAACAGCAACAAGCCACTTTTAATTAAGCTGCATATTCATATAAATAGCGCAGTTACCCCTTCGAACCGGCGTGTTCATCAGACGTTTGTCCCCTTTAAGATACAAATAAGTTGTTGTTGACATTAGTTTCCACATTTTATTTCACCTTGTGGTGAAAATTCCTTGGGGTGGTAGTACCGTCGAAAATCCCGCATCGTTATCTTGCAATGCTGACAGTCTGCGTTCATGTAGTAGTGAAGACTATATGAAACCATATATATATAACGGAAGAAAAAGGAACACCATAAGTCTTATGTTGTATGCGGTCCATAGCTGGCCAAATTCATATATATATATATATGAATTCATATATATATATATGAATTTGGCCAGCCATAAGTCTTATGTTGTATGCGGTCCATAGCTGGCCAAATTCATATATATATATATATATATATGAATTTGGCCAGCTATGGACCGCATACAACATAAGACTTATGGTGTTATATATATATATATATATATATATATATATATATATATATATATATATATATATGAATTTGGCCAGCTATGGACCGCATACAACATAAGACTTATGGTGTTCCATTTTCTTCCGTTCTTCCCAGTACTTCTTTATTTTCTCGCCAACTGCTCGTCTCTGCTCATCTGTCCACACTCTCTTGGGTCGAGGTTTTGGCGCATTTTCTTCATAGTTTGCGTTTTCTATAAGTAGCCTAACGTTATTCCTGCCACGTATTATTTCTTCTGTAACACCTATTTTGTTGGCGTCTTTCTTTACTGCTTCTATCCATCCTACAGTTTTTTTCAGCTTACTAACGTAATTAAAAATTTTCTTTGTAATCCGTGTTTCTTCCATTCTTTTTAAATGTCCATAAAATTTTAGCCGTCTCTTCCTCATTGTATCTGGGATCTTTTCTGTATTTTTGTATAGGTCTTCATTTCTCCTTTTAATCCACCTACTTTCCTTGTTTTTCTCAGGACCTACAATATTTCTTAATATTTTTCTCTCTCTTTTTTCTAGTTCTTTTAATTCGCCTTTCTTATTCAATGTTAGGCACTCTGATCCATATGTTGCTTGTGTCCTAATAACTGAAATATAATGTTTAATCTTCGCTTGTATGGATATTGATTCCTTATGAAACATATATATACATATATATATATATATATATATATATATATATATATATATATATATAGTGTTACAAAAAGATACGGCCAAACCTTCAGGAAACATTCCTCACACACAAAGAAAGAAAATATGGTGTCCGGAAACGCTTACTTTCCATGTTAGAGCTCATTTTACTGCTTCTCTTCAAATCACATTAATCATGGAATGGAAACACACAGCAACAGGACGTACCAGCGTGACTTCAAACACTTTGTTACAGGACATGTTCAAAATGTCCTCCGTTAGAGAGGATACGTGCATCCACCCTCCGTCGCATGGAATCCCTGATGCGATGATGCAGCCCTGGAGAATGGCGTAGTGTATCACAGCCGTCCACAATATGAGCACGAAGAGTCTCTACATTTGGTACCGGGGTTGCGTAGGCAAGAGCTTTCAAATGCCGCCATAAATGAAAGGCAAGAGGGTTGAGGTCAGGAGAGCGTGGGCGCCATGGATCTGGTCCGCCTCTACCA
The DNA here is from genome assembly GCF_021461395.2 of Schistocerca americana. Taxonomy (NCBI): domain Eukaryota; kingdom Metazoa; phylum Arthropoda; class Insecta; order Orthoptera; family Acrididae; genus Schistocerca; species Schistocerca americana. The sequence goes on along the minus strand of NC_060119.1, from coordinate 177,742,300 downwards.
ATCCATCGGTCACCGAATCTGCTGTTGAGAAGCGTACGAAGCCTTCGACTGAAATGTGCAGGAGCTCCATCGTGCATGAACCACATGTTGTGTCGTACTTGTAAAGGCACATGTTCTAACAGCACAGGTATAGTGTCCCGTATGAAATCATGATAACGTGCTCCATTGAGCGTAGGTGGAAGAAACTAAAATGAGCTCTAAACATGGAAATTAAGCGTTTCCGTACACATGTCCACATAACATCTTTTCTTTATTTGTGTGTGAGGAATGTTTCCTGAAAGTTTCGCCGTACCTTTTTGTAACACCCTGTATATGCATGAACATAGTGTAACGCACCACATGCTCACACACACACACACACACACACACACACACACACACACACACACACACCAGAAAGTTTCGTCACGTGGAATTTCAACAACAACAAACGGGTATCTTAACGTTGACAGACGTCTGATGATGAACCTGTCGGTTTGAACAGGTAACTGCACTGTTTATGTCAATAAACATCATTATTAAAAGTGAATGGTTACTGTTTCCTTCTTTGCAAGGATCTAGTTGTCAGCGTCTCAAAATAACGGTTTTCGAAAAGACAGCGTCTATACATTAATTTTTCGTGACGTGGATCCACCGTTGTACATAATTTTTTTTGAAAGACATCGTCATTACCTTTCATTCCTAAAACAATTTTTTTGTAAGAAAGGTTATTGCCATTTTAAGTGGAGTAGTAGAGTACAGAGAAAATTTTGTGCTTCAGCACATAGCAAAATTATAAAGAAAAGAATATCTAATATGTATGCAGGATGAATCACCTAACTTCACCACTCTTATTTCATGAACGGTTAAAGTAGAGTTTTCAGTACATAGTAACAGGAAGCGGATTACGTAATTAGCTCTTGTAGCACGCAACATATTTACACAGATACATTCTGTATAAAATGATATATGTTTTAACAGAATTCCATAGCTCTCCATAAGACGAGTATACTGATGTACTGTTAGTTAATCCTGACGTTGAAACTTTTCACAAAACTGTCCCTGAAGTGAGGTAAAACTGAAAAGCAGTGAGGCCAGAATCGGCTATTTCAGGGTAAATACCACCAGCTAGGGGTCTTGAAATTTAACTAAGGATGGGGCCCCTCCACGCCCGCACCAACGTGGTGACCAACACAAAAGTTTTACTGTCACCTCCGTATGCATGTTAGTTTTGAATCAGGCGTCACAGGATGCAGGCTGTGATGTTATCTATGCGTCTGGGTAAGGCTACTCATTAACATGGTCCATCAGGAGATAGAAGTGGTCGAAAGCGATCGAAGGGTAGCGGTTGTAAGAGCAGAGGAAAAAAAGTGCCAAGGCCAGCGCCAAGGGAAAAAAACCTCTGCGACAGTAGGACGGGTAGTAAGGGAAGTAGCGGCTTGCTATCTGCGACAGTGCATGCAAGGTGTGGTTGTGTTAGTTCGAGGTATCGTGCATCGTTACCTTTGTCGTTGTTGGAGCTTGTTGCGGCGCTTGCTGCAGTTGCTGCGTCCCTGCAACAGTTCAAGGTCGTTGTGGATTAGTGGGCGATCGGTCATAGATCGGCTCACGGACTGTGTAGGGGGGTGTGTGTGGCTGGTTTGCGTGCTGTGTACAGTACGGTTTCCCTGCGGTTGCCTGTTTTTCGGCTAGTCGCACATCTGGGTTTCCAGTAATAACTGTGTTGCAGGGGCTCGCCAGTACTGTCGTGTTAGCGTTCTATAGACCATAGATGTTCAGTTCCTAGCCAGTAATGTCTTTGGTCTGTTATGCTTCCATCTATGGTTGTGGTCGTAGTTACCCAGAGAAAGGATAAACGGGTTGCGCGAGTGTCTCGTGTTATTGTACAGTCGTGTGGAGAGTTTTTGGAATACCTGCAAGATAGTATCTAGCCGGTATTCCCGGTGAAGGTCCGCGATGCGTGTAGCTATGTCCCGTCGTTATATACAGCAGGAAGACTGGCATATATTGATAAGATCTAATGTAACTAGCCTTGGCCTTACTTTTTACGACAAAGATAGATTAGCTACGATTATTGTAGTTTCTAGGATATAAGCAGGGGCTTATGAAAATTATTTCAAAAGTCTGTACGCTCTCAGGTTTAAGTCAACACCGTTTGGTGGAAACAAACACACAGTCGAAAGGCGTAGACTAGATGGGTTCCTCACTTGGGGGTGTTTACACCGAAGTAGGCGATTCAGGGGGACTTGCTCTTCAGCTTTTGTTCACTTCTCTAACGATTTTGCGGAAAGTTAAATGCCAACATTACAAATCTCTATATTAGTGGACTCGGTTTTTAAGAGATTTCGAAAGTAGTTACAAAAGGATATCGTTCCACTAAAAAATCCATACCTGCTGCAGTGCCCTGGTTAATACAGGATTATTCAACATGCCAAAAAATTGAACGTCCTCTGGGTACTCTCACAAACCGATAAGCTCAATTAGATCTCGTGCACAGTTCACGAAGTACAAGAAGCGCAAGTTTCTTTGTGAATAACGCTTTTTATGTCATCATCGCAGCATAGGCTGGGCATTCAACGTTCTCGGTGTTTTTTACATAAGTAATACAGGAAAATATATATTTACTAATCTATGGAATCAAATTTTGACCTGTATTTAAGAACAGAACTTCCCTGTACTTGAAAATGGCTATACGGACGAAATTGCAATAATGCAGTTTATGTAGCAGTCAATTAAAAACTTAAAGGTAAGGAATATGTCTTTTAAGAAGTCTATAATTCAGTCGAATACCATTCGTTGTTTGACATACCAAACAGCGTATTTGCTGCCTTCCAAACATCCACTACAAAATCATTTTCAGTGCCATTTTTTTCACAAAACGCGTTTTCAGTGTTATCGTGCACTCATACGTGTGTCAAGTGCCTAATAACGGAGAAAATGTCTCAGACATTCATCACTATATGGCGCATGGTCTTTTTGCCAGTATTATTTACTTCTAGAGTTCCAAATGCTGTGTGTCAAGTTCTCCTGCATTTAGTTGAAGCGTAGTTTGTATGGTAAGCTGAGAGCATGTAAGTCTTTGTTTGTATCGTACAACTGCATCCCTCACAAGTTTTTCTGATACACAAAACTAATTAGTTTCACAGTCTACATCTACATCTACATCTACATTGATACTCCGCAAGCCACCCAACGGTGTGTGGCGGAGGGCACTTTACGTGCCACTGTCATTACCTCCCTTTCCTGTTCCAGTTGCGTATGGTTCGCGGGAAGAACGACTGTCTGAAAGCCTCCGTGCGCGCTCTAATCTCTCTAATTTTACATTCGTGATCTCCTCGGGAAGTATAAGTAGGGGGAAGCAATATATTCGATACCTCATCCAGAAACGCACCCTCTCGAAACCTGGCGAGCAAGCTACACCGCGATGCAGAGCGCCTCTCTTGCAGAGTCTGCCACTTGAGTTTATTAAACATCTCCGTAACGCTATCACGGTTACCAAATAACCCAGTGACGAAACGCGCCGCTCTTCTTTGGATCTTCTCTATCTCCTCCGTCAACCCGACCTGGTACGGATCCCACACTGATGAGCAATACTCAAGTATAGGTCGAACGAGTGTTTTGTAAGCCACCTCCTTTGTTGATGGACTACATTTTCTAAGCACTCTCCCAATGAATCTCAACCTGGTACCCGCCTTACCAACAATTAGTTTTATATGATCATTCCACTTCAAATCGTTCCGTACGCATACTCCCAGATATTTTACAGAAGTAACTGCTACCAGTGTTTGTTCCGCTATCATATAATCATACAATAAAGGATCCTTCTTTCTATGTATTCGCAATACATTACATTTGTCTATGTTAAGGGTCAGTTGCCACTCCCTGCACCAAGTGCCTATCCGCTGCAGATCTTCCTGTATTTCGCTACAATTTTCTAATGCAGCAACTTCTCTGTATACTACAGCATCATCCGCGAAAAGCCGCATGGAACTTCCGACACTATCTACTAAGTCATTTATATATATTGTGAAAAGCAATGGTCCCATAACACTCCCCTGTGGCACGCCAGAGGTTACTTTAACGTCTGTAGACGTCTCTCCATTGATAACAACATGCTGTGTTCTGTTTGCCAAAAACTCCTCAATCCAGCCACACAGCTGGTCTGATATTCCGTAGGCTCTTACTTTGCTTATCAGGCGACAGTGCGGAACTGTATCGAACGCCTTCCGGAAGTCAAGAAAAATATCATCTACCTGGGAGCCTGTATCTAATATTTTCTGGGTCTCATGAACAAATAAGGCGAGTTGGGTCTCACACGATCGCTGTTTCCGGAAACCACAAAAGTCTTCTGATCGCCTTCTTGTGACCATATCAAGACTTTGCTGCTCCAGTCAACGAGGTGTGGTAGAAGTGTGAAAGAATATTACCTTATAACACGCACGAATTGGGTTAAAGTGTGCACAGAACGTATCTTTTGCATTATAACGCTGCTCTCACGTACACACATAACCAAATAATTGTCTTTCATCACTCCACACATCGACGAGCGAGATAGGCTTGCACCTTTTGTAATCGTGGAATCCACACTCTCCTAGCTTTCCGAGAAATCCGCCAGCGACCGCGCGCCATTGAAACAAACGCCACGCTACCGGCAAACTGTCGACAGATGAACGAGATCTGTGCGTTTTCTAGTACCCAGTGTGCGGAACTTAACATAATTATCTACTAATGTAAGCGGTAGCTGAGAACGAGGGGCGTGCCGTGTGCGAACAGAGGCCTCTGCCCCGGCCGGCGCTTCGGCCAGTAGCTGGCTGCACGGCGGGTCGCGGTCGCACAGGCGTTGGGAGGCGCGTCACGGCCGCCTGTGCAACGTCTCGTATGAAAGGCGCCGTCATTGTGGCGCTGCCGGCAGGAGGGCTCGCGGCAGCTCATCGCTTTGATCAAGCCGCCTCCGACATGAATCAATTTCCATGTCCTTAGCCCGCCCACGCAGATTGTCTTCCGCGTCTGCCGACCCCCTTTGCCGGCGCTACCGCTACCTGCGGCTTCCTCTCAGGTCTGCTTCACAGCGTCTTGTCCCGTACACAACTTTCAGAACTTTATCGCTGTCTCTTGCACACGTATGAAATGAATCCTAGAAAAAACAGCCACGAATCGTTTTGTGATTTTCTACGACAAACGACAAGAAAATTATCTCCATAATATGCTACTAGCGATAACGATTATAGGGGTTGGACAAAAATGTGGAAATATAATACATCACCGTGCCTAATGCGGTGTCGTCTCAGACAGAGTAACTACAAGTCACCTTTGGTTTTCAATAGAATCTTATATTATTCTCCTTGCAAACTAGCTGTTGGTTCAGATAACGATGATGAATATGGGTAGCAATGACGCACATTTCTCTCCAAAGTAGGCCACAAACAATAGTATTGAGATCTGCTAACTGTGACCAGGGGGGATGCGACAATTCATCCTCGTGCTCAGACAACCAGTCCTGGACGGAACGAGATGTGTCAACAGTTTCATGTCGTCTTGGAGTACAGTGAAACCATGGGGTAGCAAGCATTGCAACATGGGATGGACATTATAGTGGTTCTTTATTTACGTGACCATTACGGCACTCCAACCCCAGTTCTCGATACCAGTAATATCGTAGTACTTTTCTGCGAATTGACGTATTTTTGTGCCTATATTCACATTTGGTTTTATTAATGTATAGGTACTCCGATGTATCGATATATTACAGTGTATTCATTTCTGTGAGACTGTCATACCCTTTGACTTGGTTGTAACTGTTATGGTGCGAATGCGCACAGAGCAGTGTTTGTTTCACTTTGCAGAAGTTAAGTTGTTATTTCGCTTTGTAAAGGAACAGTCAAGTCTTGTGTTTCGTTAAAGTGGAAATTAAATATATGAAGATTGATACAAAATTGTTTTCTTGATGATGTGACAATTAAGAAGTAGTATATGTGAATTTACAAGAAGTTTAATAAAAATGTGGATCGTGAACACCAAGTCAAAAATCATTTCTACCATACCATTGTTCTGATCTGGGATTGTTTGATCATTAAGAATTTCCTGAAAAACTCATTTCCTGAAAAACGCAATATTGCTAAAATACAGATCTGGACCTTCTAGCAGTCAAAGTGAAATCACCCTAGAATCAACAAGATGAGCCATAACAACTTCGACGAAATCTACGTGGGAATCCATTGAAGATAAGTGCCAACATTAACGACTTTTTTACAGTGACTTCATTATTTCCATTCTGACGATACCATCCTCAGTCAATAACTTTGTTGTTGCCCGATAAAGCGAACATATGCTGCGTGAGCAACATTATTAATCTGATTTCTAACCTACTTTGCAAGTGGTGGTATTGTTAGAACATGTTCAGCCAAAATGGTCACATAATGCTTGGCAGTAATGACACCTTGTAGATTAACCATGGAATACCACCATATTGCTGCTAAAATCATCGCCGAACCTCAGCCGCGTTTCACTCAGCCAGAAGTTGAAAACTGCGTGAAACAAGACTCATCCGTTCATATGATTTTCTTCCACTGCTCCACAGTGCAGGTTTTATTGCTTCGGTACAACGTTTTTCTGTTTCGGGCATTTGCTTCACTGATGTGCTGTTCTGGAATTTAAGATCGCCCTGCAGTTTCCTGCTTCTGGGGATCCCTTCGTGTTGCTTTGATGCTGACAGATCTCGCAACTGCGAAATACAGTTATGCAGTGATTTTTGTAGCTATCGTCCCCTTATTTTTCGCAAAAGTCCTGTTCAGTTACGTCTGTCACGATCACTCACCAAATGCTTTCGACCGCGTTGTGTCAGCGGATGAAGTTTACGCTTTCTCTGTATGCGTTATAAATATTCGATAAGGTGACTCTTGGAACAATGAATACGACGAATCCCTCTGTTACGAAAACATCTACCATACGAACACCAACAGTTTTCCCGGGTTCTAATTCACTTATCTAAGACGTAATGGACTCACAACTTCACGAAACACTTCTCTGACCAGAGGACCTTCCAAAGGTTCCACTTCTGGCCAAATAAACCAACAAAACCTGCAGAGTAGGCTAGCATCTGCAGTTACGTTCAAGCATACGTTTCTCGCGATGTTTCCATATTTTCCTACAACTCCTGTATATTGGATTTCACCTAGAAAGACTAAAAATTGTGACCGAGAGCTTATTTGTTTCAACTTCATCTAATTTATCTAATTATCACATAGGGAAACCTACTATTCAAGGAAATTTTGCGCTTGTTTTTGCTGTCAGAATGGCCATTTATTTACAAAGTAGTCCCGGTTGCGGCAGAAACGCATCATTCATCCACAATCCTTACAGGAATTAAGACACTAGTTACAGAGAGTTGTCAGCACATGTGACTTGTGACGTTTTCGAAACTAGTAGCCAGCTATAAATAACACAAAATTAATATAAGAATATCCTCTCCACAAATTTGATCATACGACATCGCAGCACGGTGATAAAGATTAGCGCCAATTAAGACTGGTAAATAGAACGCAATCCACTGAAAATGTTATTGACTTTGTCAGATGCAGAAAGAATTGCTCGCTGCACTGAACTATTATAAGAAAAAAACTGTGACAATGTTCCAATAACTTACGGGTTTGCTGCCGGGTGACGCCGTCGACCACCGCCGATATTTCAACAGGAGCACACCCTGCCATTCTCAAGACACACCTACAAGGAGGAAGCAATGTGCAAGGGAATTTAATACCTCGGTTTATAGGAAGCCTACTCACACTAACTTGTATCTGTGAGCTGATAGTTGGCACCATCCAGCTCAGCGTGAAGGAGTACTTCGTACAGGGCCCACGTTATCTCAGACCCTGAAAGTATGGGAGCTGAGTTATCACATCACGAAGTCACCTTTCGTCAGAATGGTTATAGTGAGAGGCAGATAAAACGTGCGTTTCGCTATCAGCCTTCTGTGCAACGGGTGAGTGACGATAGTAACGAAGTGGCACCTAAGTCTACGGCCTATTTACCTTACGCAGGAAGTATTTCCAACAGGATTGGCCGTATTTTTCGTAAATATGATGTGAAATGTGTTTTTCGACCACCATCTAAGATTGAGGCCCTGTTGGCGTCCGTAAAAGATTATCTTGGTTTGCCTAAGGCTGGGGTCTATCGTATTCCTTGCAGTTGTGGCATGTCTTATATTGGTCAGACAATCAGGACTATGGAAGACCGGTGTATTGAACATAAGCGTCACACACGCTTACAACAGCCGAGCAAATCCGCTATTGCAGAATATTGCCTTGACACCGGTCATCCTATGGAGTACAACAACACGGAGATTCTGGCTTGCACGTCCAGTTATTGGGATAGTGTTATTAAGGGAGGTAGGACATCAAACGGGCCGTTTTGGAGCAGGAGAGACACCACAGGACATTTTAGTTTCCACTGTCTATACTTTTACGAATAAATTCATAAAACTTTGTCAGCATGACCACGAAGGATTCAGGATTCACAGTCATAGCAGTGGAAGTTCAAACAAATAACAAAATATTTTTTTACATGTGAAAATTCATCGTTTTTTTACTTCTATTGGCTGTCTTTGTTGCTGTAGGTACACGTTTATTCATAAGTAAGAGAGATTCTTCGATGAATTTTGCACAGCATACAAACCATGCTTACAGGTGTACGAAACTCTAGAAATTATTTAATTTATGAAAAAATGAATGTGCTGTTATATTTTAAACTTCATGTTTCGAAAAAACTCAAATTTTATAGTTAATTATCTCAATTTTACCACATTTTTTAATAGATTTGGAAAATTCTAGAGTTTCATACACCTGTAAGTATGGTTTGTATGCTGTGCAATATTCATCGAAGAATCTCCCTTACTTATGAAGAATAGTGTACCTATAGCAACAAATGCAGCCAATGGTAAGTGAAAAAAGGTGAAACACAAATGTAAAAAAATAAATTATTTTCTTATATTTTTGAACTTCCACCACTATAAGTGCAAATCCTGAATCCTTTCTGGTCATTCTGACAAAGTTTTATGAATTTATTTTTAAAAGTATACACTGTGGAAATTAAAAACTCCTGAGGTGTCTCTTCTGCTCCAAGTCGTCCCGTTTGACGTCCTACCCCCGTTAAGGGAAGCTGTTGAAATCAAACTATCAAGCAACCTTATAAACAGAGATGGTGGATTTTGCTTAAATGCTGCTTGGAATCCAGCTCTTTCTCTCATCAAAAAACGGAGGGACAGAATTGGTGCTACCTCACCTGTTGATTAATAGTCGCTACAGATATTTCTGATGTTGGTTAACTTTGGTTGTGTGTTGACTCTGCGGTTACTTGTTCTGTGTTTGGTATCTTCCTTGTTTCTCCTCTGTGAACCGAGGTATTAAATTCCCTTGCACATTGCTTCCTCTTTGCAGTTGTGCCTTGAGAATGGCAGGGCGTGCTCCTGTCGAAATATCGGCGGTGGTCGACGACGTCACCCGGCAGCAAACCCGTAAGTTATTTGAACGTTCAATTCGGCGTGAAAAGTTACGATCTCTAACAGTGACAATGGTTGAGACAGTGAGCCGGTGACAGGTAGGTTAGTGATCTAGGCTTGGCTAGGCCAGGCCGGGCTGCCACCGCAGAGCGCGTTCCGCGCCGCGCGACGCCTGCGAGCTCCGTACTTCCCCGGGGACGGAAGCGGCGTGTCTGCTTGTTTGGCGCGGTTTCTCTGAGAGCCCGTAATCGAGTTGATGGCGCGCCATTAGCACAGCGGCTGCCGCCCAATCACGGACCGCAGCACGCAGCGCCCGCCTTCATAATTGCTGCGCGGGGCCCGAGCGGCGACCGCGACTAATGACGACCGCTACCTGCCTGCCCCGCGCCCTGCGGCCTGTCTCTGCTCTGCTCTGCTCCTGATGGCACCACCGCGCCGAGCCCAGCCCAAGCGACGAGCCTTCGCTTTGCACGGGGCACGTCTTTGCTGAGCAAGGGCCGGGGGAGCACAATCACCATATCGATCGCAGATATATGCCTTCTAGAATGGTGCTCTTCCACTGGTAGAAATTGAGTTTCAGGGTGACTCGTTAAAATTTGTACACAAGTGGGTCATTACAAACGTAACGATATGTGCACACTATATATCATCAGAGTTCCGCTAACAGTCGTGTGACGCCTATCAATTCAGACCTGCCACGGATCAGAAAAGTCCTGGATCATCTAGAGGAGTGGACAGTGTACCACACTTCAGAAAAGGGGGGGGGGGGGGTTGAAAGGGCTCTAAGCACTATGGAAGTACATCTGAGGTCATTAGTCGCCTAGACTTAGAACTAATTAAACCGAACTAACCCAAGGACATCACACACATCTATGCCCGAGGCAGGATTCGAACCTGCGACCGTAGCAGCAGCACGCTTCCGGACTGAAGCGCCTAGAACCGCTCGGTTATAGCGGCCGGCGTACCACACTTCTCTTGGACTACAAAGTGGACACAAAAAGATAGAGCTTGAAACATCCCCTTAGAAAAATTTATGAATGACTGTACTGATAAACCTCTTACGTTATTTGATTTTCAAACAGCTGAGCAAAACTGAACGCACTCAGACATTTCTCTCTTTACTTATTCTGATCATCACTAAAACTGACACACAATATTTTTAGCACAAGGCAATCTCACTTTCAATAATCCCTACAAAAGAATGGCCCTGACTAACAATAACCTATACCTTTCATGAATCACTTACCTCACAAAAGTCTTCGTTACGCGAACTACTGCAATGCAGCAAGCGCCAATACTGCCAGCTAAATAAAAGATTCTAACTACTGATAGGCATAGTTAGCAAATGAAAGATTTTGGCAGAGAATAAACAATGTATTTACCTTAATAATGTTCAAAAGTCATTATACATATCACTTCATGACATCCAGTCTTACAAATTTGCTTTTTCCGACGGACACACGTCCAGATCGTCCGCTCTCAAAACTCTACCATCTCTCTCCCCACATCCACCACTGCTGGTGGCTCACCTCTAACTGCGGAACGCTACGTGCTTTTCACATCCAACAGCCCAACACTACAACGGCACACATTCCAACAATGGCAACCAGCCACAGATTGCACACAGCACAGTCAGTGATTTTCATACAGAGAGCTACGTGGCATTACCAACATAAAAACTTAAACCACGCTCCCCGCAAAAAAATTTACAAATTACATTCACGAAAAAAAATTGCAAATAATAGATGTAGAGTACATTTGTCTAGGTAACATATTTAAGTGATTAACATCGCAAGATCACACGTTAATATAAGCGCGAGATAAGCCATCGCAAATTTGAAATGCTGGCACATTAATAACCGGAGTAACTTCAAGAACGTTGAACGCAAGCCTGCAAACGGGCGTGCATGGATTTATGCAGGCGCCGATTGTCAATTTGTGTGCTGGAGTTCCATGCCTGTTGCAGGGACGGTTAATGCTGTTTGTGGATGACGCTAGAACTGTCTTCCGATAATGTCCCATACCTGCTCGATTGGAGACATATCTGATGATCGACCAGGTCAGCGCAACATTCGACACTCTGTAGACCTTGTTGAATTATAACAGTGGTACGTGGGCGAGCGCCATCCAGTTGGAAAACACCCCGTGGAATTTTGTTTATGAATGGCAGCACAACAAGCCCAATCACCAGACTGACGCACAAATTTTCAGTGAGGGTGCGTGGGATAACCACGAGAGTACTCCTGCACGCGCACCTCAGGACATAACTCCAATGCATCTAGTAGACAGTCAGGTTGGTTGCCGGCCCTCAGCTGGTCTCCTTGTGACCAACACACGGCCATCACTGGCACCGAGGCAGAACCAGTAGTCATCAGAAAACACAACAGACCTCCACCCAGCTCGCCAATGAGCTCTTGCTCACACGACTGAAGTCGCAAACGGCGGTGCCTTGGGATCAGTGAGTAACTGGAGGTACACGTTTGGAGTGGTGGTTCCTGTGCTACGCGGCGACGACGTGGAGTGGTATGACCTGGCTACACATATTTTATTCTTGTCGCTGGTCAGTGATTCGCTGCGATGTGATTATCCTATACGCTACTACGATTTGCGTTAGCCGACAGCGCCCCTTGTCATCACCGTATTGTCTCCTGTGACTGTTAACTCTCTCCTGCCGAATCAATACACTGATGGCACACACTTTACGTAGCGGGCTGCACCTACACAACCTCGAACTTGATGTGTCTCGTACGTTAGTTCAAAATGGTTCAAATGGCTCTGAGCACTATGGGACTCATCTTCTGAAGTCATCAGTACCCTAGAACTTAGAACTAATTAAACCCGACTAACCTAAGGACATCACACACGTCCATGCCCGAGGCAGGATTCGAACCTGCGACCGTAGCGGTCGCGCGGTTCCAGACTGTAGCGCCTAGAACCGCTCGGCCACACAGGCCGGCGTACGTCAGTCAATCCATGATCTCACACGAACGAGTGTACTAACATCGCAGTCGTTCTGCATTCTACATTCGTGCATCACGCTACTTCACGATCGGTGGTACACCTAAAGTACTGCGGCTACCGACAGGAACGCTCTCCTGGAACGCAACAGCTGCCTGTAATAGAACTGTTCAATAGAAAAGATTATCAGCCATATTTTCTCTAATATGTCGTGGAATGTCGCAAGTGGTCGCTGTGCGTATTGCAACACGACCGACTGATCTGAGTCAATGATGTTACTGCCACAACACGGATTTCGGGCTGGGATAATAATCGTATAACAATTCAGTGTTTTCGAGACAAAAAGTGAAATGTTTGTTTCGTAATCAAGTCAGCGACTGAAGATAGTGAAATGACTATTGAATGTGTTCTCAATTCCAAATTCTTCACTCAGACTGCATTATTGAGAGGCTGTTTTCATTTCTCTGATCGAAGTAGAAAATTCTTAATTTGGTCAAGTACTGACGTACGCCAACTCCTACTATATACGAAAATAAGTTCAGAGATCATCTCGTTTATTTTTTCTGTGAAAATGGATTGTAATCAGTTGCATTTTAGCCACCACGATTTCTTGTACTATTTCCATCTCTTCGTCTCACCGTGGCTGTTACACATAACGCCCTCTACTGTTAAATTCAATCCAGACAGGCCTCGGAAGGCTCAACGGTACCGACCGACAACCGTGTCATCTTCCGCCGTAAAGCGTTTCTGTGTGCGGATGTGAAGTGGCATGTGGTCAGCACACCGCTCTCTCTGCCGTCGTCAATTTTCGTGACCCGAGCCGCTTGCCATCAGTGAAGTAGTATCTCAATTGGCATCACAAGGGCTGAGTGTACCCCACTTGCCTACAGCCCTCGTCAGACCTGGACGGTCACCCGTCCAAGTGCTAGCAAAGCCCGACAGCGCTTAACTTCGGTTATCTGGCGGAAACCAGTATTACCAATGTGGCAAGGCCGTTGGCACCTCTACACTAGTGACGTGGAAATGTTTATTATAACGGTCAACAGTTATCTGAGTGATTCAGTGCAGTTGGCAGGTCTAAAACCGTATACCACCACCGCACACTATTGAGATATTAACGTCCGACGGCAGAAGGACTCCCCAACTTTACGACTGATACGTTTTGGATATACCAAATTACGTCTTAAGGGCTCAACTTATGCGCCTATGACATCTGAGTCGATCAGTTTTCTTCTCAGCTCTTCTTCAATCTCTTTTAGTATTTTGCAGGGTACAGTAAGATTGTATTTAATTTACATCTTCTTAAATGCACGTCGTCGACACAACTTATCTCTGTAAAGAGGTTTAAATACACTCATTTTGGCAGACGAGTATAATATCAGAGAAAAACGGAGCTTCAGAGACAGCCTTCCTCGTCGGTAAGCGCGCTAAGAGGGGTCCCGGCCGCCGCCGGCTTCCTCCATAAGCGCGGGGAAGGCGTCGGTCTCGAGGCGGCGGCAGCCCAGCCAGTCCTGAGGCGCCGAGGCGGGCCCGGGCACATGAAAGCGGTAATCCGCGTCAGCTGCGGCCGACTTTAATACACGCAAAATTAAAATTAGGCGCTGATTTGCATCGCGTAATGGGGAAAGAAGCGCTTGTGATCTCGGCGCTGGCTGCCGCGGGCGCCGCCGTGTATATAGATTAAGAAATTTCGTCCGGCGGCGGCGCTGGTTGGGAGTCGCGACGCCGGCGCCGGCGCCGGCGCTGTGCGCGTACTTTATTGCCGCCCGCGCTCAGACAGCAGTTCCGAGACGCCGGCGACGCCGCCGCTTTCATTAGGCGCCTTCCGGCGGCGCACCTCTGATTGACTTTTAATCAGAGCGGCCACCGGGCGCGCCTTTGCTCTCGCGTCGCCTCTGGTCTTTGACGCGGCACCCGACCTCTCTTCTTGCTCGCCAGCTTCTGCAGACATGTCGTTCGCAAACTAGTGAGCTCAGGCAGAGCACAAATCACCTCTGCCAGTCAGTTGCTCAGTGAAAACTATCGGACGATTAGTCTGGCACGTCGTTCTCATGAACAGCTGACCTGAAGAATGTTGGGAGAAGATGAATTTGATTACGAGAAAAGAAAATTATTAGAAAATAAAAATTCGTCTTTCACTCGGAAATGAAATGCAGTTTGAAGAGAAATCATCAGCAGTGGAAGTGTACCACAAAGATTAGGGCTAAAGTATAGAGACAGACGAATCAGCCACAAAACTCAAGACAGACTAATGCAAGTGGAATGTCTACGTTTTCTTGTTAAGAAGGGTGTTGAGCAGGAGGCAGCTTACCATAGCTTATCGAACGTCCAACAAAGGAAAAGAAAAAAAGAAAGAAAGCACTCTGTCTTCAGGCCACAAGTGGCCCATCGGACCATCCGACCGCCGTGTCATCCTCAGTGAAGAATACGGATAGGAAGGCCGTGTGGTCAGCACACCGCTCTCCCGGTCGTTATGATGGTATTCTTGACCGAAGCCGCTACTAATCGGTCGAGTAACTCCTCAATTGGCATCACAAGCCTGAGTGCAGCCCGAAAAATGGTAACAGCACATGGCGGCCTGGCTGGTCACCCGTCCAAGTGCCGACCACGCCCGACAGCGCTTAACTTCGGTGATCTCGCGGGAACCGGTGTATCCGCTGCGGCAAGACCGTTGCCTAAAGGAATAACTAAAGCGAATGAAAAGTTCGGAACAGGAAAGAGGTTTGTAAAAGACAAAGTTTCTTGCCAGATGTAAAGGAGGCTTGCTAGACCTCTTGGAAGGACATGATAACAACCGTAACGTAATATTAAACAGAACAGTGACACAGATGATAAAGAGTATAAAAAAGAAAAATACGGACGTACACAACGTCAAAACTGGGGACGCCACTGTGATGAAAGAAGTGACAGAATTCTGTCTAGCAAACAAGATAGCACAGGACGGACCAGCTCAGGAAAATATCAGAAGTAGATTGACATCGACGAATAAATCTTCCTTCGGTAACATAGCTCTATTGGTATCAAATACTAACGTGGAAATGTGGAAAAAGTTCCTTAAAATGAACGTGTGGAGCACAGAATTTTGTGGATGCGAAACGGGAAGAAGAACAAACTAGAAGCAATTAAAATATCGTACAATCGAAGAATTTTAAAGCTTAACAAACAAATTAAAAAATAAAGAAGCACTAAAAAGAGTACATGAGGACAGAAGAGGATAGAAGTTCGTCTTAGTATAGGTATGGGGGAGTTCATGGAACATCTACTGGGTCAACCGAGAATAGTTAACCTGGTGAAAGGCGCAGCAGTTGGAAGATATTGTAAAGGCAAACCAGAATACGCAAAATTATTATAGAGCTTGTTCGGTGGGACATTTGCGTAGAAATGAATTAGCGCAAGATAGGAATAGGTGGAGGAAAGCATCAATCCAGTAAAAAACAAAAATTGACTTTAAAAAATCTGCGATAACTTATTACAGTTACGGTAAAACTCTGCAAAAAAAGATAATATGAATCAACCCTTGTTGACAAATCCCAGTATACTAAGTTCTGTTTTCTCATCTCTTCTAGCGTTGTCATAAGTACAGACGTTCTCCACATGTAAATGTTCCGCGCTCGTTTATAGAAACATTTAACTGGACGACAGTAATCAATTTCCACC
Source organism: Schistocerca americana (assembly GCF_021461395.2). Taxonomy (NCBI): domain Eukaryota; kingdom Metazoa; phylum Arthropoda; class Insecta; order Orthoptera; family Acrididae; genus Schistocerca; species Schistocerca americana. The sequence continues at coordinate 177,726,213 of NC_060119.1, read as the reverse complement.
GCTGCACTGCTATGCGAAATTCTTTACATAAAGAGCTTTAGCCTCGCTTTCCCCCGCGAAATAAGCTTGGTTGGTCACCCTTCCTACACCACGGCTATGAACCACGTAGCTATTTGATCATAATTGGAAAACGAACACTGAATACGATGTAAACGTCACGAACGATTCCCATCATTGTCTATTAACTAATTCCTTACAGCTGTCTTGGAATAAGAAAAATAATGCTTCAGGGATAGTTCAGAAATACAAAACTTGGGTTATTATACAAAATTAAACAATTCGGTTCTGTGTAAATAATACAGTTTACATTTTCTTTCAGAAATGTCACTAAGCCCTTTGCTTCAACTAAATATTGTTTGAACTGTTAGCGCTGTTACGTCACCCACGACAGGCGCAAGTAATCGTTTAAATAATAATATACAATCTTATATTGTAGTATACCATGTTTTTAGATCGAACCAAAAAATATTAAAAGAATTCTCGCAGTCCCAGACATATTCGTAACTTCCTACGCGTAGTCCTGGAAATTTGAGACTGTAAATTTTTAATAGCTATGAAAATATTTCTAAGATTCAAAACGAAAAATGTAATGCATATACAGCAGATAATAGTAAGGAAATGAACTGTTCAGGCATTAAATATGTTCCGCATTCCGATATTACTACTATGGATGAGTGGGAAAAATAATCCTGTGATGCTCGAATACAGAATTAGTAGTGTGCTGCATGACACAGTCACATCCATTAAATATCTTAGCATAACGTTGAAAAGCGATATGAAATGGAACGAGCACATAAGAACGGTAGAACAGAAGCCGAATGGCCGACTTCGGTTTATTAGGAGAATTTTAGAAAAGTGTATCTCATCTATAAAGGAAACAACATATAGAACCATATTCCTACCTATTCTTGAGTACTCCTCGAGTGTTTGGGGTCCCTATCGCACCGGATTAAAGAAGATCGAAACAATTCAGAGGTGTGCTGCCATATTTGTTATTGGTAGGTTCTATCAACACACAAGTATTACAGTGATGCTTCGTGAACTCACACGAGGTTCCCTGAAGGGAACGTTCTTTTTTCTAAACACTATTGAGAAAATTTAGTGAAATGGCAGGTGAAGTTGACTGCCGAACCATTCCGCGGCCACCTTCGAACATTTTGTATAAGGTCTAGACCATGAAGATAAGAAATTAGGGCTCGTATGGAAGCACGTAGACAGTCATTTTTCCCCGCTCCATTTACGAATGGAACTGGAAAGGGAATAACTAGTAGTGGTACAAAGTATCCTCCGTTGCGTCTCTAAATTAATAAATATACGAATCTCAGTTAGATCTGCCCTAAAATTATGCATTCAAGCTTTGCTCTCAACGAAGACTTGTACGAAGCACATAAAATTTATCTTTAGCTTGAAATATACCTCTAAGCTCTTTAAATGTTCATAAAGATTTCGCCACGAACCAGAATCTGAGAACTGAGGAGCAGAAGTGGAAAGGATTAATTAGAAGAGCCCGTGCGGTGCAATCAGCGTAAAACCAGGAGCGCGCGCACTTACAGCAGCCGTGTTACGAAGAAGCGCGTGCGGGGAGAGCGACGCGGGACTTTATACGCAGCGTTCTCCTTCATTCCAATCTGCTGATGGGCGATAATTCCGCCGATTTAAGCTGATTTATGCCGTCGCAGAATTCCGGGGGCCGGGAGTTCATTGTGGCTCGGCGGCGGCAGTTGTTTGCCCCCTCCCCTGAAACCCCCTTCATCATCTTTCTGTGCCATTTGGCGCAGGCGGGCCGCGTAGGTGCGAAGGGAAGCGCCGCTCCGTGGCGCTCGGCGCGCGCGCGGGGTCAGGCAAGACGCGGAGGTAACTGCGCGCGCGCTTTGTGGCGCGGGACACGCCCAGCACCAAATCACAGGGAGCAAGGAGCGCGGGCGCGAGCGCCGGCGCGGGAGCCCACGTGATTTGTGTCCCAAAGTTGTCAGCATTGTTCGCGCCGCTCTAATGAATGGCCGCGTGGCCGGCCCGGCCCACACGCGGAGCGAAGAAAACGCGGCGCCGATGCGGAACTTCGCCACCGTGTCCCGTGGGGGAGCACCGGCGGACGCTCTTAGAATTCGGCATTCCATTTCTGGGAGCCGGCGTCAGTGTGAGGCAGGGGCGGGTAAGGGCGACGGGTACTGCCGTCTGAAGCATACACTTATTGCATGATCTCCTCGGGAAAAAAACCCTGATAAAATAATAGAGTGACAGAATATGACCTGAAGAATTAGTGACTCTCCAATAAAGGCAGTGAAAGACAACGATGAAAAATAAATTAGCGAAAAAAAAATCAAGAAATAAGAGACAATCTTTTGTGGTCGAAGCTCTTTTATTGCCTGCGTTTGCTCTCTAATGTGTAATAAGGAAATGTGGTTCTGCTTGAGCAAATGTAAGTTTTCTCCTTTTAGCATCCATACACGTCACGGAGATTTTTCTCCATCGTCGGTGGGTTTTTAATTTATTTTCTCATAAAGGAGAAAAATTATATTTGCTCAAGACAGAACCATATTTCACTGTGAGGTATTTGGAAGCAAAAGCGACGGGTACTGCCGTCTGAAGCATACACTTATTGCATGATCTCCTCGGAAAAAAACCCTTATAAAATAATAGAGTGACAGAATATGACCTGAAGAATTAGTGACTCTCCAATAAAGGCAGTGAAAAACAACGATGAAAAATAAATTAGCGAAAAAAAATCAAGAAATAAGAGACAATCTTTTGTGGTCGAAGCTCTTTTATTTCCCGCGTTTGCTCTCTAATGTGGTTCTGCTTGAGCTTGAGCTCTTTTATTTCCCGCGTTTGCTCTCTAATGTGGTTCTGCTTGAGCAAATGTAAGTTTTCTCCTTTTAGCATCCATACACGTCACGGAGATTTTTCTCCATCGTCGGTGGGTTTTTAATTTATTTTCTCATAAAGGAGAAAAATTATATTTGCTCAAGACAGAACCATATTTCACTGTGAGGTATTTGGAAGCAAATGTGGACGGAAAAGACAGCTTCAACCACAAAACGGTTATCTCAGCACCGTGCTAGGTATTTCCGAGTAAGCTCTACAACATATTCAGAAGCACAACACAAAAAGTACACCAGACTATTCTGAACACAAAATTCAACAAATTCCCTCTCTCTCATAAAGTACATTTTTTTGTTCATATTTTTGGGAGCACTTTTCTTAATACAACTGCTGTAAACTCAAAAACTGGTAAATATCACAATCCATATCTTCCTTGTAAGTTGATTAACAGAGAATAAATTAAAACACACTGAAGATGGACAAACTTCTCCGCAACATGTATGGGAACTGAAAGAAGAAAAATTGTGTTTGACCCACATTTCCTTAGTTCTCTGAAAAGAACTCTTGGTAAACTGACATTCTGTTGCTACAAGAAAACTAAAAAACCAGTCAGGCTTAACGTTTTCAATTCCTTTCTCGGAATCTGTGTATTCAGAATGCTACACTGAGCCGCGCGGGATTAGCAGAGCGGTGTAGGGCGCCGCAGCCATAGACAGTGCGGCTGGTCCTGACGGAGGTTCGAGTCCTCCCTCGGGCATGGGTGTGTGTGTTTGTCCTTAGGATAATTTAGGTTAAGTAGTGTGTAAGCTTCGGGACTGATGACCTTAGCAGTTAAGTCCCATAATATTTCACACACATTTGAACATTTTTTGCTACACCGATAACTGCTCCTGCCACGTTCAGAATCAGAATACTTTGAATTGTCATTGGCACTGAAACTTGCTTCTAATCACTACACACAGTAAAATCTTACAACAGAAAACTGTTATCAGAATGATCTATGGTCAGTCCTCCAAATCCGCGTAGGCTGCAAACCACGCGTCTATGATTAAACAATGTTGCCACGTCAGAGCTGTTAGCTCATTGGATTTATAGCTTAAAAGGAACTACGGCACTCGTTCAGCGAATACCAATCAGAAAACAATTTTTTTTGGTTACTTCTTCAAGAATGTACAGAACTTTCCGTAATTTTCTGTGGTTTTCTCTTTGAATAGGTCTTCCAAGGAAATTAAAAAAAAATTGATGAGTCTTATATATTGAAAGTTAAGTGATTTTCAAAAAAAATTTGATATTTCTGGTGACACTTATCACCGTTGACGGCGACTTCGCAGCAGCTTACAGGATTGGGCTACATTTTGTGTATATGATCGATCTGCGTAGTTTGAATCAGCATACTGTGCGCTATATTTGCAACAAATCCATGAGCAAGTTTCTTTGCATCACATGTCGCCAAAGTATACGAGAAAATAAAGAAGTAAATAGCGACACGAAATAATAGCAGTAACCAAAGACGGAATCATCCAGTATCACCGATTTCGTTGTATCATTCAGTGGTGGAATCGGCAGTAAAAGCAAGGCTCTATATAAGAGCAGTCGGGTACGCTGACTGGATCTCAACATTAACCAACCGGGCTTGACCGTAGTCTTTTGCGCATCTTACTGTTGCGTTACCGCTCCTTCGTATGGCGTACAGCGAGAAGCATAGATTACGTAGATATCTATGTTGAAATTCGTAAGTGTTCGATAGATAAATCTCTCCACGCATGATTGGCTGACACTAGTTGTCACACCTGTTCGTAAGTAACGTTGTGAACGCCTTCATACGGCATTGAGGTATAAACACGATACAGTACACAGGTAAAAAATTTAAATGTTTGCTTTTATCCACAATGGATGTGCCTTCATTTGACTATACAAATTTGCCACGACAAAAGGGTGATGGTGGCGCTCATAGTTCATTTTATTATGTCTGAAATTTATGAGTGCAGTGTTTCCAGTAAATGTAAAGATATTTATATCTCACCTCTCTGTTATCGAGTTTCGTGTATTTCTATAGTCATAGTCTTAGGTTGCTGCTGTTTTTCTAGTGCATTCTGTGTCAAATCTTTGGCAATTCCTTGGACTTAATTCTCACTCACGTCAAATTATATACATAATGTCATTTTAACTAGATTCTAATGAAAATAATTACGCATAAGATACACATACTCTACATTTAACAAGCATTTTTAACTTTGCACTGATTAGTACTAAGATCAGCTTGGAAATGATTTGTGACGATTTGTGGTAATGAAACCTAAAATTCTGAAAATAAATATTCACCGCGAACAGAACTCATAACGCTTCTGTATTTCTGCAACATGGTTCCAAGTTGATGTAAAATGATTTCTTACATATTCTTCATTATATCTTCCAGCTTTATTAGTTCTATTTTTTTAGGCACGTACTACAACTATGTATTTCAAATGCACTGCAGGTAATGACCCGGAAAAGAGGGCACAAGAATGGACATTTCACGATAGTCACTACTTCAATTGCTTTCGCAACAAAAGACGCTGAGGAAAGATGTCCAATAGAAGGTAAATAATTTTCTTACCGTTTCTGTTTAGTGCATACAGGTAATAGACCTTCGCGTAGACTTGGAAGTTGTGTGAACTGTGGCCGTATCGTTAGATAAGAAAAACAACATTTACAGAAGGAAGTGGTTGGGAAAGATAACAGTAAAAGGCGAGGGGAAGAAAATAAGAAACACGGAAAGTAAAGCGTTTGAACTAGCAACTACGTAGCATCATGCATGACAGAAGCATAATACTCCGATTTGTAAAATTATTTTGAAGGTGCAGGTGAAGAGAATAAGTGCGAGGGGGGGGGGGGGGGAATAAATGACAGCTCATTGAAATTAACATTTGTTTCTTATCTGCTTCCAGGGAGAAAAAAAATGGTTCAAATGGCTCTGAGCGCTATGAGACTTAACTTCTGAGGTCATCAGTCCCTTAGAACTTAGAACTACTTAAACCTAACTAACCTAAGGACATCACACACATCCTTGCGCGAGGCAGGATTCGAACCTGCGACCGTAGCGGTCGCGCGGTTCCAGACTGTAGCGCCTAGAACTGCTCGGCCACCTCGGCTGGCTTTCCAGGGAGAAGCAGAAAATTATATGAGCAGTGCAAATGAACTCTCTGAAAAGAATGGATGGTGAGTTTATTTGTGCGCCACATAGACATTCCGCGAAAATAAAAGTAATATGCCTCACTGGCGATAAATGAAGACATCTTTAATGTTGTTGTTGTTGTGGTCTTCAGTCCTGAGACTGGTTTGATGCAGCTCTCCATGCTACTCTATTCTGTGCTACATCCTTCTGAATCTGCTTAGTGTATTTATCTCTTGGTCTCCCTCTACGATTTTTACCCCCCACGCTGCCCTCCAATGCTAAATTTGTGATCCCTTGATGCCTCAGAACATGTTCTACCAACCGGTCCCTTCTTCTTGTCAAGTTGTCTTTAATACCTCGCAGAAAAATCCGAGGTATTAATACCACCGAAAGGAAGTGAAAAGGAATTACGTCCTTGTACGGGACGTTGTGTGAAATGTACCTAGCAAGGCCGTTATTAATTAAGAAGCCGAGAGGGGATCTTTTTCAATGGCGACTGAAAGTTGGAAGAAGGCTGGAACACCTGAGTTGCAATCGGAAAAATTTGATTCGAATCCTCCTTTGCATGATGATGTGTTTTACGGCGGCTACCGAAAATAGCAAAAGCTAAATGTTAGTACAACTCTTTCGATAATCATTTTCAGGCATTTTATGTGCGCATGTTTATAACAGGTGATATACCATTCACAATGAAGGAGTATTCGTTGATGATTAAGCTTAAAACGAATAACTGCGCGTGGCTGTCCCGTTGCTAGACGTAAAGCGTGGCATTGCTGTGCTAGTAGTTTGCTAGATGAGTCTCCGTCAATGTCTACAACACCACATCCACACAGCGTACAGGAGTGAAAGCAAGAGAGCCCTACCGGCTGTTTAAAGGTATTTACCCGGTCCGCGGCCCAGGCGTGGCGCCGGCGCTGCCGTAGCAGGCGCGGGACTCCCGTATTAATATGCATAGCGCGCCGGGGCGCAGATATGCTGAGAATGTAACAGCTGACAACTGCTGATGTATAATGTATCACGTGACTCCGCTCCCGGGACTCGCCGCCACCTGCGAGTGCGCGGGCGCGCTCTGACACACACACACACACACACACACACACACACACACACACACGGCGAGATCGCGCCCTGCGATAATACTAGGCCCGTGCGCCGCCCACGCGCCAGCTGCCCTAGGAAAGACCTCACGGTCCCGCCAGCTTCGTTTCTCCGCGCCTCTACCCCTACCCCCCGCACCACGCAAGCGCTGCGTGCGGCTCGCGCCGTAAGCAAGAAGCCGCCAGCGCTCCCGGGTCTTTCCCAGATCTGCATGCAAAGCGGGAGGCCGCGTTCTGCTCCCGTAGGCGCGCAGCCAACTTCCAAAATTTATCACCCGCACCGCGCACTCCCACATTCCTTTTAGCCTAGAATGCCACTGTGTGTGTCATTCAGCTGTTCCGCGCAACTTCCAGCCGCAGTGGCTGAAGAAGATACGCCACCCTCTTTTACAATGAAATATTTCGCTGAAAATACTACAGTTCGGTCACGATGTCAGCATACGTCTAGATGAAAGTACAGGGGAAAATATCGTGCATAGTTACAAACTGCTTATCCAGGATCTGATGTACCACACCATCAAAATTCAGAATACCATAAAAAGCAGTCTTTCGTTAGTCAGGGTACCGCGGGAAGTGAAAATGATTAAAAATCATTGAATCAACTTATCATCCATAAATACAAGGGTTACAACTGGTACGAGTATCAAGTCAGAAATCGCCTATCAATTATATTCGATTACAATATCGTAACAAATTTTTCTCATGGCTTCCTGTTACTCAATCAACATACCTCTGCGTTAGTTACTGGACCACCCTTTCGGCTGGTCCCGGCGGAGGTTCGAGCCCTCCCTCGGGCATGGGTGTGTGTGTTTGTCCTTAGGATAATTTAGGTTAAGTAGTGTGTAAGCTTAGGGACTGATGACCTTAGCAGTTAAGTCCCATAAGATTTCACACACATCTGAACATTTGGACCACCGTTTTTGTTAATGTTTTCCGTTCTGGCGTCACCATAAGCGCCGGAACGAAGACACAGATTGCAAGAGCAAAGAAGACGGCGAGGAAACGTCAGCTAATAGCCCGCTGACAAGGACCGCGCCGCGCCAGGTGCGTCATCTGCAAGAAATGAATATAAGCGCCGCTCCTACCAGCCTCTGCCAGACATTAGTGCTCAGATCGACTCAGTACGGACATTAGTGGAACGCATTCGCAGAACAGTGTCACTGACGTGTGTCATCTTGCAGGAATTGTGTCTATGACAAACACTACTACTGTTTTCATGTTAGTCGCGACACCGATGCAACTCCAAAGTTTTGTCAATAGAAATAAAACTACTAATGTTATTTGCTTGAATAGTTGCATAACATTCCGAGAACGCTGCATCCCTTAGGCACCCTATAAGCGACGAGTGGGCAACATCCAACATTTTCATCTATCGCGTACTTCAACTACAAACATCTTTATCCCAAAAATGTATTACACTTCTGGAAATGGAAAAAAGAACACATTGACACCGGTGTGTCAGACCCACCATACTTGCTCCGGACACTGCGAGAGGGCTGTACAAGCAATGATCACACGCACGGCACAGCGGACACACCAGGAACCGCGGTGTTGGCCGTCGAATGGCGCTAGCTGCGCAGCATTTGTGCACCGCCGCCGTCCGTATCAGCCAGTTTGCCGTGGCATACGGAGCTCCATCGCAGTCTTTAACACTGGTAGCATGCCGCGACAGCGTGGACGTGAACCGTATGTGCAGTTGACGGACTTTGAGCGAGGGCGTATAGTGGGCATGCGGGAGGCCGGGTGGACGTACCGCCGAATTGCTCAACACGTGGGGCGTGAGGTCTCCACAGTACATCGATGTTGTCGCCAGAGGTCGGCGGAAGGTGCACGTGCCCGTCGACCTGGGACCGGACCGCAGCGACGCACGGATGCACGCCAAGACCGTAGGATCCTACGCAGTGCCGTAGGGGACCGCACCGCCACTTCCCAGCAAATTAGGGACACTGTTGCTCCTGGGGTATCGGCGAGGACCATTCGCAACCGTCTCCATGAAGCTGGGATACGGTCCCGCACACCGTTAGGCCGTCTTCCGCTCACGCCCCAACATTGTGCAGCCCGCCTCCAGTGGTGTCGCGACAGGCGTGAATGGAGGGACGAATGGAGATGTGTCGTCTTCAGCGATGAGAGTCGCTTTGATGGTCGTATGCGTGTTTGGCGCCGTGCAGGTGAGCGCCACAATCAGGACTGCATACGACCGAGGCACACAGGGCCAACACCCGGCATCATGGTGTGGGGAGCGATCTCCTACACTGGCCGTACACCACTGGTGATCGTCGAGGGGACACTGAATAGTGCACGGTACATCCAAACCGTCATCGAACCCATCGTTCTACCATTCCTAGACCGCCAAGGAACTTGCTGTTCCAACAGGACAATGCACGTCCGCATGTATCCCGTGCCACCCAACGTGCTGTAGAAGGTGTAAGTCATCTACCCTGGCCAGCAAGATCTCCAGATCTGTCCCCCATTGAGCATGTTTGGGACTGGATGAAGCGTCGTCTCACGCGGTCTGCACGTCCAGCACGAACGCTGGTCCAACTGAGGCGCCAGGTGGAAATGGCATGGCAAGCCGTTCCACAGGACTACATCCAGCATCTCTACGATCGTCTCCATGGGAGAATAGCGGCCTGCATTGCTGCGAAAGGTGGATATACACTGTACTAGTGCCGACATTGTGCATGCTCTGTTGCCTGTGTCTATGTGCCTGTGGTTCTGTCAGTGTGATCATGTGATGTATCTGACCCCAGGAATGTGTCAATAAAGTTTCCCCTTCCTGGGACAATGAATTCACGGTGTTCTTATTTCAATTTCCAGGAGTGTATGTTTGGTTAGTCAGTTAGCAACAAAAAATCCTGCTCAAGATATTCTTACCTACGCATTTAATCTATTACTACCAAAAAAATCTTTTGACATCACTAACAAATGTGCTAGCAAAAACAGTTAAAAAAAACTCTAACAACGCATAATATCTTGAGCAGAGTCCGCCTGCTTATCTGGGTAGTAACGTGCTCACCTCCCATGCAAGCCGGCCCGGGTCCGAGATTTTCTCCGCTCGAGGACTGGGTGTTGTGTTGCCCTCATCATCATTTCATCCTCGTCACCGGCGCGCGAGTCGCCCAAGGTGGCGTCGAATGAAATAAGATTTGCCACTTCGCGGCCGAGGTTCCCCGAATAGGGGCCTCCCGACCAAGGATGCCATACGCTCATTTCATTTCCATCTTGAGCAGAAAGTCATTCTAAATAATTTTCCAGTATTGACAATTTTGTTATGAAAAGCAACGAGTTACTACAGTTATTCGTTCATGATGAAACTGTCTTCTCCTCGTACAAAACTCGATTCACTTTTTTCGAAGCCAGCTGCATCTAACCGGTTACCTAATAAACGGTCACCTGAAACTACAATACTTACTTTCAGGCTGGCGTATTTCAAGCGACGAAGTAATTTCTGGAATAGAAAGAAAAATATCACTTCTTACTGTTAGCAAACTTCACTTCGTAACAATGGGAACTCAGTACTAATGGTCAGCTATTTTCAAAACTGAACGTGATTGTAGTTAGTAATGAGAAATAAAATCGCATCCGTGACGGCTCTGAGGCTGTAATAAAGAGAACTGCTCCTGTTCTCCCGGCAGAGCTTCTTCCCACGGTATGAGAGCAGCTCTGGATTTGTCAGTGAGGTGACCAGGAGGCTCAGTTGCTGCCTGCTGGAAGCCAGGGGACGAACTTTGAGGAGCGGTCGGGTGCATATCTTTATCTCATTACACAGCATCGGATGAGGAAACGTTACTCGCTGAGTGACCATGCTCTGTGTAAATTACCCCAGCTGATGAAACTTTCATGTAGTTCTAGGGTGATTCTGCCACGATAAACTGAAAATTTGGTGTTTGAAAGGGAACCTTTCGTGTGAAAATGGAGCACATATGCATATGTCATAGTTGTTATCGTTCAAAATATCTTGATTTTATACATAGACGCATAAATCATGATGTAGGACTACCGAGCCAAGAATCCGTATATCCGTTAGTAGATCTGCAAAGATGCGTCCGACTCTATGCTCTATGCCCTACGAACGAAATGGCGCCTGTTATGCTTGTTACTTGTAACGCAGAACTATACCTCAACAGCGATTAAAGGAATCTCTGCCTGTTTGAACTGACTTAGGCCGGCCGCTGTGGCCGAGCGGTCCGAGGCGCTTCAGTCCGGAACCGCGCTGCTGCTATGTTCGCAGGTTCGAATCCTGTCTCGGGCATGGATGTGTGTGATGTCCTTAGGTTAGTTAGGTTTAAGTGGTTCTGAGTTCTAGGGGACTGATGACCTCAGATGTTGAGTCCCATAGTGCTCGGAGCCACTTGAACTTCTGCTCCATTTGTACATCACGCAGCCGCACAGCTACTACCAGCAAAGTAGATTCCAAGTGAGATTTCTTTGCGCTCCCTACGACCATGCTATGCTATTCGACTTATTCAGCGGCCAAAGTTAAAATTCACACAGTACCTTCCTAGATTCCCTGCCGACACATTGGACATCATAATGATGGAAATGTGTTCAAAGCCCGACTGGTTACTCAGCCTAAGGATTTCCACAATTTCCGTAAATCAATTAAGGTTAATACTGGGATAGTTCCTGTGAAAAGTCTGTGTCTATTTCGTTCCTCGTTCTTATCTATTCTAAGATCCGTCTATAATGACCTCATCGTCAAATGCGCTTTAAATCCTAATTTTCCTTCTTTCCTGCGTTATTTAAATGCAGCAGAAACTGATTGTTGTTCAAAGCCAGAGGGAAAGTAGCTACCGCTAAGCTGTAGTCGAGACATATGAGCAGTTTGTACAAAATTTGACAGCCATTTGCTGACGATGTACTTCCTTGAGTTTTCGTACGATTCCTTGAAGCCATGAAATGATGAAATTCGTTATGCGACCATTACTCAAAAACTTGAAGCTTTCAGACATGAGCCATGCCGTCGCATAACGTACACACAGCCACAATAAACCAGAATGCATCGTACCACGAAAATACTGTTGCGTATCAAAATGTAGAGTAATAAGTGCAGAAACTGACGAACGAAGAGGCACGATCGACCATGGTGAGCTGTAGGTGACGTTAGTTCTGTTGCTTGTGTTGTTTACTTGCAGCACTCAGCCCGGCTGTAAAGAGTTCAACTATACTTCGACTACAAGAACTTCGTTGTGAGTGGCAGATTGCAGTGCCGGGTGCATTGTGGCTGGTGTGCAGAGAGCCACGCTTGGTAAGTTTCGGTATGTATCAACAAAACAGGCAACACAGAGAAAGAAATGCTAGCTGGCAGTTGCTCCGTGGCACTCGCCTCCCTGAAATATCAATGAAGTTATATTCGTTAAATCACAGTCTCGTCCGGAGAGCTCAGGCGCTGGTTGGGATATTGCAGGATTTAGCAGTGTGTGTTTCTGGGGTCCTGAGAGGCAAGCGGCACAGCGGATTCGGTTACTTGCTAGTTCCCTGCCTTCTGCCCCTCCCCTTGCCTCTGGTAATGAAACGCGCGGCCCACCGGGTTAGCCGGCCCGTTGAGCAGAGCGCAGCTCCGCGCCACCCGCAGTATCGTAAAACATGCCGCAGCCAGCAGGGACGGCCCGTAGAGAACGACGGCCAAGTACGTCCACTTGAAGGTGCTCTAAATACACACAAAATTGAGGAACACTAGTTTTTACTCAAGAGCGTTTCGAACGCCTTCGTGATAACCAGGAACTACATTTATCGTCCGAAGATGCACTTCGGTTATCTGACAAGAAAGAAATTTAGTTGGTAATTTCTGTTTTGTTTTTTATATTGAATTTATTGTATTTTTACTGTGTCAGGCTGTTTTTTATTTGAACCAAAGTACTCCATTGCCATCGGTTCGCTTTATCAAGCAGTATCACATAAAGCAGTTTTTGTGGGACGCTGCTTGATAACGCTGAAAGGGGCGAAATTAAGTGGTCCGCAACGAAATTAAGGGTTTGTTTAAAATAAACAGAACTTCATGTAGGGAGACCTCGGTAGTTATTGCTGACTAACGAGAATTTTTTAGATCTACCTAGCCCGCTTCAAATCTAGGACGTTTTGATAAATTTCTCGACACTGAATTGTTGAGCTGTCTCCAAAGTTCTCGATAACATATCGGGAACGATCAAGCGGAAAAATGAAAAATATAACAGTTTTACAGCTCTTTATTTCCCATTTTGTAACTGAAAAACTATATCAGGTGCACATACTATTGGCCTCATTAGAAATCTATAAATACAACAACTCAGCCGCGCGGGGTAACCGCGCAGCAGTCTTGGGCGCCTTGTCACGCTACGCGTGGCTCCCCCCCCCCCCCCCCCCCCCCCCCCCGTCGGAGGTTCGAGTCCTCCCTCGGGGCATGGGTGTGTGTGTGTTGTCCTTAGCGTAAGTTAGATTAAGTAGTGTGTAAGCTTAGGGACTGATGACCTCACAAGTTTGGTCCCATAAGATCTTACCACAAATTTCCAAAATTTACAACAACTCATTTGTTCATGAACTTTATTGTACATTACAGTGCACCTCTGCACATTTCTTTTAGATCTTCATCGTCGCAGACTTATACCAGAAACTATAATTTTGAAACAAGGACCGCTTTCAGAGTCGTTCGCTACCGTCAAGTCTGTTTAAGTGTTAAACGACAGATTTTGTTAGTTTCCAGTCAACATTAAGGAAGTTAGTATAATATAATTCATTGTTCAGACTGCCTTGGCTTACAATTAGGTTTCAAATACCTAAGCATTGATTTAAATACGTTTTTAGCATAGACATACATTCACGTCATCACAAAAAGTCTCCCGCACAAGCTCCTTGTACAGTAAATAACTTTTATCGTTTTAGGCGTCATTAGAGCACAAGCAATAAAATTTCTTTTACTATGCCATACATTGATAGCAATTAAAATTAAAATCATGTGTAGGACGTTCTATTCATCTGTTAACGAGTTTTCTTCTTTGAGTGTAAAATTAAATGTGGTAGGAAAATAAATAAGTTATTTGGGGGCGGAACTGAGAAAGAAGGAAGAAGCTTGTACACTTTTAAGGCAGCGTCCCGGCAATCACATGAAATGAAAAGCATAAAAGAGAATTGTCGGACGAGGCTTCAAACTCGCTCCTCAACATTAGAAGGAAAGTGTTTTGCAAACATAAGTGGCAGAACATCGAACGGTAAGACTAAACATTTTGTAAACAAATCAACAGTAAATGTCCTAGATAAAAACCTGGGAGTGCTATAGTCGAACGAAAAACCACTCCTTTAAATGCCGTCTGTCGGCACTCATTATACGACCTTTTCTTCATACAGGTTTCTTTGCGTCTCTTATCATACTTCCTTTATTTATGCGATTTTGATTTGCAGAAAAATGTGTAGTTATACCTCAAGAGGTTTATCCTTTATATTACGATAGTACGGATATATAAATATAGAGCCACCTCAAAATCTGAAGGTAGGGATGGGAAAAAGCTGACTGGTTAAAACTAGTACGCGTATTTTAGCTCTGAGTAATCGACTAAAAAAAACGAAATATCAGTTAGCCATAGCAGCAGTGCTAAAATTTTTCGTTTTTAAATAAACCTTTTTTTTTTAAAAAAGGAAAGGAGTAATTTTTATTCGCAGACTTTGCATTGGTTTCAGATATTGTGTTATTACAGAAAATATAAAAGCGATCAGGGCTGTTTTAATGAGAATGCCGACAGAAGGGAGCAACAAACACATGTAATAAAAATTTGTACAGCATTTCTGAGACAGTAACGTCCCTGTTTGTGGGATCCTGTCCACTCGCCGCTTATAGGATGCCTAAAGGATGCTGCGTTCTCGGAATGCTATACAACAATTCAAGCAAATAACATTAATAGTTTTTATTACAAATAAGATTATTGACAATACTTAACATGTATTTACAGCAAGTGCCGCAAGCGATGGGAAACATGCAAACAGTAATGTTCTTCCCTATAGCCAATGTTCAAGCAAGCACTGGATATGGATCACTAACTGCTAACTGCTAACGTAGCACTCTCTGCTAGGCCGTCCTTATATCCGAATCCCGAGCCGATCCTGTTCGGCCGAAGCTGGCAGGCGGACGCAGTGGCCGAGCGCTTCTAGGCGCTTCAGTTCGGAATCGCGCGACTGCTACGGTTGCAGCTTCGAATGCAACCTCGAGCATGGATGTGTGTGTGGTCCTTAGGTTACTTAGGTTTAAGTAGTTCCAAGTACTAGGGGACTGACGACCTCAGAAGTTAAGTCCCATAGTGCTCAGAACCATTTGAACCATTTTCGATTATGTCAGAAACTGGTAATCGCGCGCAGTTTTAACGGTCACGTCAAAATGACGTAGAGTATAACCGATATAACCGAAAACCGGTTGTTTGAGCGATAACCGCCATCCCCAGCTGAAAGTAGAGCGTTGTAAGGTAAGAAGCAGTCTGCTATCGACTGAAACAGCGTAAAGCGCGACAGCCTATCAGTATATCAGATGGACGAGTTGCCGGATTTAAAGCAATTAACGGCCCAGTGTTTGGGCGCACGTCGGGGTGAGAGACGTACGGACGGCTACAGGCAGGCAGCGGGGGGCTGGCGGGCGAGACGGGCTGCGGCGGCGGCGGCTTCAGAAACAAAAGTTTGCGCCCTTAAATCAGATTATTCCGCTGCCGGCTGCGCTAGAGCCGCAGCTCCAAACACACGGGATTACGGACTGCCTCTCAGCGCTGCAGCCGCTGGCGGAAATTTCCGGCACTCATTAACAGAGGGCCAGAAAGATATGTTGCGGAGTTCTTTCAGCGTAGAAAGCGAGCTATCCTGCACTTTTATTCAGTCTAAGCAGAAACAACTCATACTGTACGTCAGATATTTTATACCTGTAGCTGTACATTACTCTGAAAAGTGTGACATTTGATGTACATTAAACAGAGTTCCTTGAAGCTGGCAATTTAGACGGACGTGACAAAAGCCAATAGATGCCTCGTAATATCACGTCGGACCTCCTGTTTCCCAGGGAAGTGCAGCATCTGGACGTAGAGTGGACTCAACAACTCGTTGGAAATCCCTGCAGCAATTTTAAGCCTTGCTGCCTCTGTAACCATCCATAATTGCAGAAGTATTACGGGCGCAGAATTTTGTGCACGATCTGACCTAGATTACGTAACATAAATATTTGATGGGAGTCATGTCGGGCAATCTGAGTGGCCAAAACATTCGCTCGAATTGTCCCAAATGGTCTTCAAACCAATCACGAACAGCTATGGTGCGGTGAGGCGGCGCATCGTCATCCACAAAAATTCCATCGTTATTTGAGAAATGGTTCGTTCAAATGGCTCTGAGCACTATGGGACTTAACTTCTGAGGACATCAGTCCCCTAGAACTTAGAACTGCTTAAACCTAACTAACCTAAAATGGTTCAAATGGCTCTGAGCACTATGGGACTTAACTTCTGTGGTCATCAATCCCCTAGAACTTAGAACTACTTAAACCTAACTAACCTAAGGACATCACGCACATCCATGCCCGAGGCAGGAATTGAACCTGCGACCGTAGCGGTCGCGCGGTTCCAGACTGGAGCGCCTAGAACCGCTCGGCCACACCGGCCGGCAACTAACCTAAAGACATCACACACACATTCATGCCCGAGGCAGGATTCGAACCTGCGACCGTAGCGGTCCCGCAGTTCCAAACTGTAGCACCTAGAACCGCTCGGTCACCCCGGCAAACCCGTTGAGAACATGACGTCCACAAATGCCAGAAAATGGTGTCCAAGTAGCCGAATACCCAGAAGACCCAGTCCATTCCACGTAAACACAGCCCATACCACTATGGAGCCACAACC
The DNA here is from genome assembly GCF_021461395.2 of Schistocerca americana. Taxonomy (NCBI): domain Eukaryota; kingdom Metazoa; phylum Arthropoda; class Insecta; order Orthoptera; family Acrididae; genus Schistocerca; species Schistocerca americana. Next base: position 177,709,303 of record NC_060119.1, on the reverse strand, counting down.
AGCTTGGACGCTGCGTTGTTGAGAACTTGGGTCAACAGCTTCATGGGTTCTGCGCCATACTCAGACCCTACCAACTACAATCAGGATACATCTGACCAGGGCACGGTTTTCCAGTCGTCTAGGGTGCAACCGACATGGTCACGAGCCCAGGACAGGCGCTGGAGTCGACGTCGTGGTGTTAGCAAAGGCACTCGCGTCGGTCGTCTGCTGCCGTATCCCACTGACGCCAAATCTCGCAGCACTGCCTTAACGGATACGCTCGTCATACGCCCCACATTGATTTCTGCGGTTCTCTCACACAGTTTATTTCACGCAGTGTTGATTGTCTGTTAGCCCTGACAACTGACTGCAATCGTCGCCGCCCTCGACCATTACGTGGTGCCCGTCGGCCACTACGTTGTCCGCGGTGAGAGATAATGCCTGCTGACATTTGCTATTCTCGGCACACTCTTGACACTGTGCTTCTCGGAATATTTAATTCCTTAACGATTTCCGAAATGTTATCTCCCATGCGTCTAGCTCCAACTACCATTCCACGTTCCGAGCCTATTAATTCCCGTCGTGCGGCCACTCACGCCGGAAACCTTTTCATGTGAGTCACCTAATCGAGCTCTACCAATGGATTGTCCTATCACACGCTGTGTAGTAAGCGATACTACCACCGTCTGTACACGTACACATCACTATCTCATGACTTTTGCCACCTCAATTTATAAACGCTTTACGTTAGCACTAAAAGCCGGCCGGTGTGACCGAGCGGTTCTAGGCGCTTTAGCCTGGAACCGCGCGACTGCTACGGTAGCAGTTTCGAATTCTGCCTCGGGCATGGATGTGTGTGATGTCCTTAGATTAGTTAGGTTTAAGTAGTTCTAATTTCTAGGGGACTGGTGACCTCAGATGTTAAGTACCATAGTGCTCAGAGCCATTTGAACCATTAGCGCTAAAAACACGTAACGCAAGAGGCAATGAGGTTATTGATAGAGATCACAAGGTCATGTATCATGGTTGCTTTATGTTCACAACAGAAAGTGTTCTGCTTCTCAAAGGTCAAACATAGAATAATATCTGAACGACTACCGTCCATACAGGTAATCATCATCAGTCTCTTGACATGTAACAAACGCTGTAGAATAAAATTACCTTCATACTTACGTGTTCATTACGTTCTTCATGTATACACAGGCGAGTTGCTCTTGAACATTTTCTGATTTCATCTGCGCACCTACAGTTTCATCGTCTTCCCGTTCTTTTTCTCATCGTATAGAATGCAGAAAAGTCTTTGATCCACCAACGACACGGACTCCTGGTATACGTCCTGACCACCTCGACTTCATTACAGTCGTAGTAATGTCTTCCACTCTAGTCTGACCCCGATACATGTATTTGTTGTCCTGTCTCTCCAATTAATTCCCGCAAAGCACGATTCTACTGCTGCTTCAGCAGATCCAAATTTATTGAACGATCTTTCTGTAAAAGACCACTCACTGATCTTACACACACACTGGAAGCTTAGTTTTGTACCGAAAACACTCCAGACCATTTTAATTTTAGTGTTATATTTATTTCTTAGCCTACTCGTTTAGTTGTTACTTTCAAGTATTCTAAATGCAACTGGTCAACTTGTTCAATAACTTCACAATGCATTTCTACAATTTCTTGTTTATGCGATGATTAATTTTAATCTCATTGTCTTGATTTTCGAGGCCACTTTTACACCACCTCTGTTAAGTTGCTCCATCTGATTTTGAAATTTATCTGTGCTTGATACAAACAGTTCTTTGTTTGCAACACAACAAAGACATTTAGAAATATTCCAGTGATACGAGTTGTCGAATCCCAGAACAAATGATAATTCTCATAGATACCTTCATTTTGGACTTTAATTCAAGACCATAAAATGGTGCATCTTGCTACGTGCACTTCTAAACCCAGCTTGTTTCCATGCTCGATTAATAACACTTTTTTATTTTATACAATTGTTTGTGATTTTAGCGAATATCTTGTACGTTACGATGAGGCAGCTAATCGATTTATAACTGTTTATGTCTTCTTTGTCCTGTCATGTGAAGGCGAATAATTACAACAGTTACAGTTTTTCGGAATTTTCTTTATGGGACACATTCCGTAAATTGTTCAGCATAATGTAATATTTCTGTTATCTGTTACTCAAAGATCTAGCCTTTTCTTAATATTCAGCCTTGTTCTATTCAAGATTATCCTTTATTCTGCCTCCTACATTTCTCGAGTATCATTCACTATATGACAGAGCATGTAACGTGTCACCAGTGTTTATTTGAGAGGGAAGACGGCCTTTTACTAAATGATGATTTTACATCTGGCATTTCGTGGGGGCTAATATTTTTCTTAATTTATGGACAATTTTGAGTCTGATGTTCTGCAATATACGTTAATGACATAAACTCAGTCACTTGAAAATGGCATAAAAGGTCGAAACCTAGGTCGTAACTGAATAAACAACAATACCATAAAATGGTGGTGTGTTCATTTAGAAATTTTAAGGAAGGGCTGCAGTGCATTTCATTTGCCAGTCAACGTTTGTGGTGTGCTGTCGACGAGGATTTATGGCTGCGTACGAAATTTGTCAGACAGCACGTCCAGGGGGCCGCTGCAAGAGGACGGCGATCGCACTGTGTATACACCTGGCCTCGAGTTGGGCGTGGGCACGTGTCTTCTAGCAGTTGCGCTAACTGATGGCCACTACGCTTCGGACCAGAGTACTCAGCGACCTAGCAGTCAGTTCAGTGTCTCATATCACGATCAGCAGTGAAGTGTTCGACACATTCTCTGTGAGTATGTCCACACATCTTACTCGCCAGCTCGGATTATTTGTCTCGGTAAACGATTTATTTGTTAGTACCTGCCGTTACTTTTACGTAACTTTCTGTAACCATTCTTCAGTTATTGTTCTATATTCGCATTAAAATCCCCAGATGTCGTCTTGCAGCGGTATTTGCGGTGCTGTATTAGTTTTGTGTACCTCTTCATAGAAGTCCCGTATTTATTGTTACTATAGCGTCTCTGCCACGAAGCAGATGTCTATGAAAGAAATTGGCATTACTCTTTTGATGATGTGACTGGAAAAATACACTGACGAAAAAAATCGCAACACCAAAAATTATTAATGTACAGTAATGAAATTTCGGGAATACATAGGCAATGTACCGTATTTAAGTGATTAACATTGCAAGATCACTGGTTAATGCAAGCGCAAGATAAGCCATTACAAATTTGAAATGCTGGTACATTAATAATGTTGAATGCAAGAACGCAAACGTGCATGTATTGCGTTGTGAATGTGCCAGATGTCAGTTTGTGGGGTGGAATTCGATGCGTATTGCATTTGATCGGTCAGTACAGAAGCAGTGAATGCTGTTTGTGAATGACCTGGTCTTGTCGTCCGCGAATGTCCCATACGTGCTCGATTGGAGACAGGTCTGCTGATCAATCAGGCCAACGCAAGATGTCGACACTCCGTAGAGCATGGTGGACTACAACAGCGGTATGTTGGTGAGCGTTATCGTGTAAGAAAACACTCCCTGGAGTGCTGTTCCTGGATGGCAGCAAAACAAGTCGAATCAACGGACTAACGTACAAATTTGCAGTGCTGTACTACGAAATCGCACCCCAGACCGTAATTCCAGGTGTAAGTCCAATGTGTCTAGAACGCAAATAGGTTGGTTGTAGGCCGTCAACTGACCTCCTCCTAACGAACACACGGCCATCAATGACACCGAGGCAGGACCAGCTTTCATCAGAAAACACAAAATACCTCCACACTGCCCTCCAAAGAGCTCTCTTTTGACACCACTGAAGTCGCAAACGGTGGTCGATTGGGTCAGAGGAATGCACGCCACAATACATCTGCTTTCGGAGATGTCCTCGAACTAACTGATTTGTAACAGTCACTCTGGTGCAAACTGCTCTTCATATTGCTGCTGGAGATGCAGTAGTACGCTCCAGAACCATATGCTGAGCATGATGGTCTTCCCTCTCGGCAGTGCTACGCGACCGTTCAGAGCCCAGTCTTCTTGCGGCAGTAGATTCTCCTGACCACCGCTGCCAGAAATCATGTACAGCGGCTACTTTCCTGCCATCTCTTTCTGCAGTATCGCAGAACGAACATCCAGCTTCTCGTAGCCCTATTCATGACATCGTCCAAACTCCGCGAGGCGTCGACGATTGCGTCTTTGTCACCTTAACTTCATTCTCGATTAATATCAACCCACCACGCCAAATGTCAACGGTAACCAACGCTCACAACCATTACAGCGTGTATTTAAAGCAAACCTCATTTGCATAGTGATAGTCCCCCTACTACAGCCACTGTTACACGACTGGCGCGTAATTGGAATATGCATCGTCCTTCAGGCGTACAAAAACGCATACCGACATTCATTTACACTACTGGCCATTAAAATTCCTATACCGAGAAGAAATGTAGATGGTAAACGTGTATTCATTGGACAAATATATTATACTATAACTCACATGTGATTACATTTCATAGCCGGCCGTGGTCGTCTAGCGGTTCTAGGCCCGCAGTCCGGAACCGCGCGACTGCTACGGTCGCAGGTTCGAATCCTGCCTCGGGCATGGATGTGTGTGATGTCCTTAGGTTAGTTAGGTTTAAGTAGTTCTAAGTTCTAGGGGACTGATGACCACAGATGTTAAGTCCCTTAGTGCTCAGAGCCATTTGAACCATTTGATTACATTTTCACGCAATTTGGGTGCATAGATACTGAGTAATCAGTATCCAGAAAAACCACCTCTGTCCGTAATAACGGCCTTGATACGCCTGGACATTAAGTCAAACAGAGCTTGGAATGTAGGGTCTCGGAGGGATCGAATCAAGGGTAGAGCCACCGGTCGTAACACATCTGAAATGTAACGTCTACTGTTCAAAGTGCCGTGAATGTGAACAAGAGGTGAGCGAGACGTGTAACCAATGGCACCCCATACCATCACGCCGGGTGATACGCCAGTATGGCGATGACGAATACACGCTTGCAATGTGCGCTCACTGCGATGTCGCCAAACACGGATGCGACCGTCATGATACTGTAAAAGGAACCTGGATTCATCCGAAAAAATGACGTTTTGCCATTCGTGCACCCAGGTTCGTCGTTGAGTACACCTTCGCAGGCGCTCGTGTCTGTCATGCAGCGTCAAGGGTAACCGCAGCCATGGTCTCCGAGCTGATAGTCCATGCTGCTGCAAACCTCGTCCAACTGTTCGTGCAGATGGTTGTTGTCTTGCAAACGTCCCCATCTGTTGACTCAGGGATCGAGACGTGGCTGCAAGATCCGTTACAGCCATGCGGATAAGATGCCTGTCATCTCGACTGCTCCTGATACGAGGCCGTTGGGATCCAGCGCGGCGTTCCGTATTGCCCTCCTGAAGCCACCGATTCCATATTCTGCTAACAGTCATTGGATCTCGACCAACCCGAGCAGCAATGTCGCGATAGGATAAACCGCAATCTCGATAGGCTACAATCCGACCTTTATCAAAGTCGGAAACGTGATGGTACGCATTTCTCCTCCTTACACGAGGCATCACAACAACGTTTCGCTAGGCAACGGCGGTCAACTGCGGTTTGTGTATGAGAAATCGGTTGGAAACTTTCCTCACGTCAGCACGTTGTAGGTGTCGCCACCGGCGCCAACCTTGTGTGAATGCTCTGAAAAGCTAATCATTTGCAGATCACAGCATCTTCTTCCAGTCTGTTAAATTTCGAGTCTGTAGCACGTCATCTTCGTGGTGTAGCAATTTTAACGGCCAGTAGTGTTTGTCACACAACTGCGGCTTAGTGTTGTGATTTTTCGCTCGTCAGCGTACATTAGACACACTTATTTTAGCCCTTAATTCTTTTAACAAGTCGTCTAACCAGTTATACCATTGAATACTTGTCTCACAGAAATCTGCTATTCTGGATCAAAAATACCATTGTTCTACTTTCTTTTTTTTTTTTAAGACTGCTCAGTTACTGCATTTCAGTGAACGACCTTTCTTTTATGAGGCCCTACATGGAGAGAGTTTAAAATACCTTTTATGAATCAAAAGTGTCTTTACGTGAGAAAGATGGGCCTCCCGGCCGTTATAAAGTGACTTCCTCTCACAGGTGCATGGGTATGTACCAGATGGTAGGATGAGAAGTCGTGCTGGGCAGAAAGCGTTCTTGCGTGACGGCGTGGAGCGGCACGGGGCGCTAACCGGCCGGGCCAGGGCGGCGGCGGCGGCGGCGGCGGCTTGTGCAGGTGGTTAATGAGGCGCGGCCGGTGGGCGCGACCTCTCGTTAGGTGACCTGGGGACAGCCCGGCCCGGCCTGCCGGAGTGAATGGCGCTTCATCAGGCCAGATTATGCCATAACCTGCGGGGAGGCCGGGGGGCGGCGGCGGTGGCGGGAGCGGGGGCGGGCGCGCGGGCACAAGGGCCGCCGCTGCAATCCAGTTAGGAGCGCCGCTGCCAAAGGGACCCGGCCGCCCCCGCACCCGCCCCCGCACCCACTCCTCCACGTCGCCCGCTCTCCTTGCAGACCGCCGGGGACGGGACGGGCGTAATTACGAGGCCGCGGGAATTAAGCGGCGGTCCCAGATAAGACGGGCCGAAGGGCGCCGGAGACGGCTGCGGCTTCTGGCGGCCTGCGACGCTGCCCACCCCCACCTGTCGTCCGCAGCTGCTGCCAAAGACGCCGCCTCCAGCCCCGTGCTGCAGCTACGCCGCTCGCTTACCGACCGCACGCCTCCTTGCACCTCCACTTCCCAATATTCTATCCGCTTTTAAAATCTAAAAATGAAAGTTTTCCCTTTGCACTTGCAGTCTGAACTAAAAAAAGTTTCTTTTATCGTGTGTCAGACGCCTAATATCTTCACTTATTCTCACTTTATTTACTTATCTCCTTCGTTTCTCCCTCGTATAAACAAGAAAAGGGAAAAAATGTGTGTGAAATCTTAATGGGGCTGAACTGCTAAGGTCATCAGTCCCTAAGCTTACACACTACTTAACCTAAACTATCCTAAGGACAAATACACACACCCATGCCCGAGGGAGGACTCGAACCTCCACCGGGACCAGCCAAGAAAAGGGAGACAACCCGACATTATGACGCAAAGTGTAACATAGAGTGAGATAAGCATATAACACACTACTTCAGAAAATTAGAGGGTTGAGTTCTCGAAACTTTCCCGAAACTTGTGGCAGCTCTAGCTCTGAATGCAGTCAACCTTATACAAGCATCTTGATCCATTATGGACTGTGGGACAACGGCTGGCATGTATTTCTTGATGCAATAATTTACCAGCAGCCGTATGTATTGTAGATATTTATTTTAAGAACTTCTTATGTGCTACCAGTTACGGCATTACATCGATGCCATCTTCAGGCTCCACGTGTCATAGTCGTAAAATCGCTATACATGGAAGGAGTCATATAACTCGATACGTGAAACAAATCGCTATGCAACAGCTCTTGGTGGCCAGGCGACACAGACTGTCTGATCCAGTTATATGGCTCCTTCCGTCTACAGCGATTTTACGACTATGACGTGTGGAGCCTGAAGATGGTATCAATGTAATGCCGAAACTGGTAGCACATAACAAGTTCTTAAAATAAATTTCTACAATACATACGGCTGTTGGTAAATTATTGCATCAAGAAAAGTTATCTAAGCATTGTCGAAGGGGTTGGCTGCCCCAGACGCTAGCGCAGCCACAAGGCTGAATGGTTGTCGAAGACTCTGAAACATTTTCTAGTTCTTCAGCAAAGGTGCGTGGATGGCACCGAGGATGTTGCCGACCTGGGGCTCATAGAGGGGCCCTTTCCCGTTTTGTTCACTCATATTTTAATGTGGCACGTCCCCCCCACTCTACCCATAGACACGCTAAGGAGGGTGAGAAACAGAAAGGGCTGAAAAAGATTAAACGTCTTCGCTGCTTCGGATCACTTTCAAATATCAAAATTTCGTCGATGGTTTTGAACGGTTCTTAGTGGTTCCTCCCTGTTCATCATAGCAAACATTCCATCACACTACCTTCCAAAGGGGTTGCAGCCCGACGATGAGTCGAGTTTAATCGCCCATGGAGTGGCACTAGTGTCGAACGTTCTCAACAGCAACATCCTGTTGATCACTGCGCTCCAGACTGTCCTTTTCTACTGTGAAATGTGTGGTAGTAAACGCCCCAAGAGAAGACGTAATCTTATTGATGCCCTTTATGTGACCCCCTGAGGGTTTTTCGTGTCGATTCTGAGAGGTGGGCTGTCTGAAATGTTTACCTAGGCTGTCCATAACAAAACTGTGAGTCGAATTTCAAAGTTATGCGTCGCATAGGGAGACAATCGTCGGGGTTTCGGAAAAATGATCCTTTAACTATATTACGCACTCTGGGATAGAACTGAATATAAACAGAAGATGCTTTTCAAAGACACTTTGATGCGCGAAGAGGTCTTCTAATACCTCATTTAGGTAAGAAGACTGCAGAAATTTTCTTCATTCGTGTATCCCTCTTCAAAGAACCATAACAATAATATCAGCTTCACTAAGAGACCAATCATAATCAGTTTACGGAAGCTTTATCCACATCTTCGTGTACCGTCGTTATTCTCGAATTATAGGAAGATACTAGAGTAAGGCATAACCATATAGGTGTGACTGAAAGTACAAAGCATGTAACGAGGTTTATGAAATTTTGCAGTAATGTTAATCAGCGATATTCCCTTTTACAAAAGAGCGACAGAAACAGTACATAAGGGTGTGTGGTTTTCTAAGTCATACGACCCAAGCAAAATTCTACTCAAATCAAACGAGTAAGTATTTTCGATCAAACTACGTTTTTGTTTCGCAACTGTCTCTACTGTTTGACAGGGGAGAGAGAACTGATCCTTCCCTGTTCACGTCTCTAACATTTGTCTATTATGTTTCTCTTCCAGCAGGTGTTTCCACTCACTGCATTCTTCCTGACAAACAGGCACAACAATCCGGTGTAATACTTGCTGTCAATATCAGTAGCTGCCCTCATGAGATAAACTCTTTGTTACCTAACAGTCAGAAATGTATGTCTACACCTTTTGCACGGATAACAAAATCAAAATAAAAAACAAGCTATACAAATCTGCCACATAAACGATACAGCACACAAGCACCAATTCGATCAGCATGAGAAGTTATTAATGAAGACGCGAACTTCAGCCGAAAATGGTGGATTGAGGAACTACTAGCTTTTCCTCTCCAACATATTTGCTGAAGTTGATAACAGTTTGGTAAAGATTTAGAAAATCTAAGTAGGAGGAGCTAATTACAATTACGAAACAATGAAGATAAAGTGGGAGTACATGAAATCTTCATTTCAAATGCTACTGTAAGTCCCCTCTGCTGATACCACGTAATGCCTCCGTAGATGAGGAGGATGTGAACGGCGTGCTTTCAGATGAGGTCAGCTGTAGGGGATACTTGAGTGAGAAGTGGCGTAACAAGGTCTGGAAAGCTGGCGACGGCTGTGGAGCGATGTGCCGTTCCCACGTTCCCCCCAGACTGCATCCACTTATCAGAAGTGGATGATCGTGGAATTATTTCTGACACAATAGTGTTAGTACATTCCCTACGCATTACGTATTTGTCATATGTTAAGATTTCTTGATCCGCGTTACTAACGGTGCGAGTTACTTCTTACAGCGATACGGAAAGGATGGTGGGACCAAGCGTATACGGTAAGAAAATAGAAAGAAAAAAAGAAGGAAAGTAATGATATGCCGACGAATCACTCACGTCGCAAAGGTATTTCTTGTCAAAGAGACAGACGCATGTCTCTCCGTTGTAATATTCCAACGCATCACGCACTCACTTGCTCTAAGGGAAGCGGGCGAGGACGAGGCCGGCGCGGATGCATTCGTTCCCCGTAGCGAGTTATTCAGAACGTGGCGGATCCGCGCTGAAGTAAGAATTAACAGCGGGAAATAGCGGGCAGCGTAACGCAATCAGGGCGCGCAGGACACGACAAGCGGCTGCGAATGAGTTGGTTAGGCTGCTGATTGCATTAGCCGGCAGCGGTAGCAGTAGCGGCCGGCAGCCGGAAAAAGCAAGCTCGGCCGGTCGGCCATTCGTTATTAGCGGGACGGCGGCGCCGCGGCGCGCTGGCCAGGGCGGCGTGCAAAAAGAATTACGCCGTCGTTTAAAACTGCATTAACTCCCTGTGGGGGCCTCTGAAAAAGTAAATACTCCATTAAATACCAATTACCTAGGTTAAAAATTTGCTTAGCTCTGCCTTCTTAATTACCATCCTCTCTGCGGTTCTTTTCTTCCAGACACAGTGTGTAACTTGAAGGGTATTTGTGGAGTAAAATATAAATATATTCTGATATTAAGCAATGTATACTGTCTTGCACCCTAATTTTAATTGTTTTGTGTGGAATGTGTAGGAAGTACAGGAGAAAGCAAAAAGCGTAAAATAAAAGAGAAGCCTTTTTAATAAAACCATATAGTCTCACCAAAATTAGGAAAGCAATTGACTTAAACAAAAGCGTGGACATCACTAAATGTTTGCTTTACAAAATTCGCTGAAAAACATTCATTTAATCTTTTATTGATTTCACGAAAGGCTTTATACTGATATCCTGTGTGGCATAGAATACAACTAATAATTTCTTAGCTAGTACTTCTCTCTCGGTAATTTTCTTTTTAGTCTATGATCGCTATGGCACCTCGTTTCCACATTCATCTAACACGTTCATACACTGAAATTCAATGAAGATAAATATTCCTGAAAAGGAGAAAGAAGGGCTATCTTCCAGCAAAGCTAGATACTATCAAGCGTCGACACAAGTTAAATGGCTAACGACCAAATTGACAAAAGAAGCAACAAATCTCTGTAGCCGTGCCCAACACTTATTTCAATCAGTGATTTCATCATTATATTCTCTCACCGTCTTACGTTCGTTCATTTCGTCTCTTATAGACTGCACCTACACCTTCAAATTTTCAACGTCTATGACTTATACAGGTAAATAGCTTCTGTCCTTTTCTTTTAGGAAGATTTATTTATGAATACACCGTAGATAATCGCCTGCATGTGACACTGTCATTCTTTTTCTGATTTTAGAAATACATCCAGTGCAGTGTATTAATCGACGCATGAGAAACGAGACTACCCGCGTTACTAAGAAATTATTTCACGCTACATATTAATACGCGAAGATATTCGATCTTGAGCTGTGTCCTTACGCAGTACACGTTTCATAAAAATGAGTCACTTTAGAGATACTGGACAATCAGATTATTACCGACCTGTCGCTGGAGGTCGCCTTCAAAATCAAACTTGATTTCTGTCCTCACACATCTGCATTAGCTCCTCCCACATCTCCAAATATGTCTACATATTGTTTTGATCGAGACTGAATAGGATCAGTCTGCGCTTAATTACTCGTCCACTGTCATTGAGTTGGTGGACTTCAATAAATATTTTAATTTTTCGGCACGTTAGGACTCAGTCAAAGTCGAAAAACATTCGTTCAACACATCGTCATTACAAATAATCCCTTAATAATGTAAGCAGCCTCGTTTCTTCGGGGATATGAATGGTTCCGTCAGAGACTGTTGAAGTTTTCTTACAGAGTGAATACATCAAAATTTTCCTTCCACTGTGTAAATACTTCCAGCACAACGTCAGCTGAAAATCTCATGTTCCAAATGGCTCTGAGCACTATGGGACTTAACATCTGAGGTCATCAGTACCCTAGACTTAGAACTACTTAAACCTAACTAACCTAAGGACATCACACACATCCATGCCCGAGGCGGGATTCGAATCTGCGACCGTAGCAGCAGCGTGGTTCCGGACTGAAGCGCCTAGAACCGCTCGACAATGAAAATCACATCCAAGCAACACGTAATTACAACAATGAAGAGTAAACTGAGTACCATACCTACCTCAAGGCAAGTAAATCTCTCTTTCCTCATTAGCTATGAAGGTGAAAACGCAACGAGCGATGTGTAACTATTCCGTACGTCTCACATATCTAGCATAGAATTCGTTACCGCGTTTTTCCCTCTTTATCGAACACAGAAAGAGACTCACTCCTTGAATTCACATAGAACTAAAGCTTGAATCACAAGTTCATTGCAGGTTTCTCTACCACCTTCACATCAGTTTTACACGTAAAACACTGTTGGGCAGCAATAAAGAGAAAGAAAGAACTAGTCCATTTGGCAGAACCTTCAGCGAGGAATGGATAACTGTGGAACCCGTAACGTTCACCGTAAAATACTGCCGGAGGAGGGTTGCAACTAAGAGCCAGGGATTTATGGGCCGCATATTTTCTCATTCAGATCTTGTCCGGACTGGGAAACACGGTCGGAAAGAAGGTATATTTGAAGTCTGATAATTCTGGGAAGGAAGATAGGGAGAATTCACTTGTTCTTCCTCTCCGTGCGTTCTCTTTGTCAGAACAGTGAGGTAATGAGAGGCCACCACCTGCGCGTCTTTTTTACCTGTCGCCTGCTAATGACGTACACGGGGAACGAACCTTTGGGAAGCGCGTGTCACGTACTACTTGCGAAACTGCATTAACTGACGTCACTTTAACTATGACGTAGCCTGGGGGTGACGTACGTAGGGAGTGAATCTATAAATGCACTGGAAGTTGTTATTATCAAAAAATTAATAGTATTTATTTGTAAGATAAATGTATAGGTCCGGTCACAAAACAATAATATATGTGGGACGGGTTGAAACTAATGTGCGTTAGTAACGCTTTGAGATCTGAAATAAAAATCTGCATTCCCTAACAACTCCACCAAAATAAACCGCTTTGTATGTAATGCAATATTCCGTTAATACAATTTACTCACTGTGCACAATGGAAACAGCATCACATTCAAACAACGCTCTACCGCTTTCTGGGATGGTTCCTTTGAAAGGGCACGGCCGACTTCCTTCCCCATCCTTCCCTAATCCGATGAGACCGATGACCTCGCTGTTTGGTCTCTTCCCCCAAAACAAACCAACCAATCTACCGCTTTCCTGAGTCCGTTTCTTAAATAATACTTGCCTAAACATGAGAGAAGTTGCAGAACGTACGTTTGATAAATGGACTCATCACATTCAAACAACACTTGTTCTCCTGATTCAGTTTCGTAAATAAGGGTTGCCTAATCTGGGAGACGTTATAGGAAATAGGGTTGATAAATGGAAATTGAGATCACAATACCAGTGTCTACTCAGTGTAACTCTTGGCAAACAAAAGGACAGAAAGCTTGCACGAAATACAGTGCTTTGACTGACATCATGAGGAAGACTGAAAGGAGAACAAGAGCAGAGTTCCTCATCTGCACAACTGGTATTTTCAAAAAACAAAAGAAATGATTCAGTGAACTCCGAGTTGCACAAAACATCAGTTAAATTGCGAGCTGCTCAGAGTGCAGACTGTGAAATATGAAACTAATACCTCGCGCTATCGCAGAAAACGACACTTACATTTTCAAATTACACAGTCAACACGGGCGAACGGTCAGGACGCCAGGAATCAAATCACAGTCGGCACAGGATCACGCACGGGAAATGAACTAAAAGAATACGAAGTTCCCAGTTGTTAGCCAAAACTCTCCTTGGATGGGGGGAGGGGGCGGGGGGGGGGGGGGGCAGCAAGCTTGCAGCCAATGTGATGAATGTAAATGTACCTCAAAACGCGAAACTAGAATGGAAGGCTGCAAAAGTTTCCGTAATATTGCGTACAAATAAGCGTAGAATATTTCTAAGGTTGATGGCGTGTTTGAACTGTCTTACTACTGGTTAACAAATCATACACAGTGTTTAAAATCAGAAGCAATACAGAGGATGGTCCGAACGGAAACTTCAGTTAAGAAGGTGCCAAATTTCTCATGATTTATGGGAACGGAAAGGCAGGAGTCTTGTTAACATACGTGCTCAAGAGAAACTTAGTACGCATCAATTGGGCATTTGGAGGCTATGACAAAGGGAATAACTCATTGGAAATGGAATATCAAAATGTATTGAGCAAACCCTGGGAGTTGCCACCCAACTTGAGACACAGGATATCGCGGAGTCCGCAAATTCACTTGAGAATATCTCAGCCGTCACCGAACAGTCAGTGCCGTCGGCTTTTTATATGAAATACACTATGTGATCAAAAGTATCCAGACAAGCCCAAAAACATACCTTTTCCACATTAGGTGCATTTTGCTGCCACCTACGCCATATTAGCAACCTCAGTAGTCATTAGACATCGTGAGAGAGCATAATGGCCGGCCGGTGTCGCCGTGCGGTTCTAGGCGCTTCAGTCTGGAACCGCGTGACCGCTACGGTCGCAGGTTCGAATCCTGCCTCGGGCATCGATGTGTTAGTTAGGTTTAAGTAGTCCTAAGTTCTAGGGGACTGATGACCACAGCAATTAAGTCCCATAGTGCTCAGAGCCATTTTTGAACAGTACAATGCCGTCAGCGAAATGACGCTCGTTCCCATTGCCTTCATAACACATACTCCTGTTCTAAACGATCTGAAAACTTTATTTATGGTCACTAACAATAATTTTGGTCACCTCTTTGGCTGAATCTTCGTTAAATGATAAATTAGCTACTCTCCTCATAAAAGCTTTTGGATACTGTATTGTTGGCATTTTCCTTCATCACCATACTAACGTAAGTTAGTTTGTTGTTCAAACGCTGTTAGCACAGATTTTTGTGAAACAGAGACAAAATCTTCCTCAAATTCTTTGGCCCGTCGCAGACTTTCACTTGCGACTTGCGAGTGGATCGCTTCCTCTCGCCGGGCCCCGGCCGGGCCGGCAGAGACAGCTCGCAGCCCCCGGCGCCCCGGGCGCCACCTGCCGGCCGGCCGGCCAGCGGGCTAACGAGCGCCGTTCAGGCCTAATTGCCCCTGGGCGGCCCGCCCTAAATCTGCTTCGGTAATTGTCGGCGGCGGCGCCTCACACGGCCGCCCATCTGCATTCACTCGCCAGCTACGAGCAATTAACGCTGCGAGCCGCGAGCCAACGGCCGCCCTGGGCGCCGTTACCCGGCAACGACGTGCCTAACGCCTTCCGCTCCAGAAAGAAGCCGCCCCTACTCACCTCGCAGCCGGGATGGCGCAAGTTTCCTCGGGGCGTTCCGGGCGACGGAAGGTGCTTACAAACTTTAAACGCAGTGAAATTTGCGTTACAGAGTTGCTGTTTCGACGCTATAATTAATACGTCATCGACATCCTATTAGCGAACTGTTGACCGTTAAAACCGTAACACCACGAAAGCGGAATGCGTCAAACATCAAACTGGCACGTAGTGTACTGCATGCGTGGGTATGCAGATGGTGAGCATTTCAGTGAAACAGGACAAAGTAATTAACAGTAAGATGATCTACTTTCCGAATATAAAGACAAATCACGCAGCGAGCTTCTCATTTAGAAATGGAATTTGACTGTTGTTTTGTGAGAAAATCGTGTTAGGCCTCTGGAAGTAAGTGAAACATGTACCAGCGTGTCTCAGTAATCGATAGCGACAGGATCGTGACGTATCAAGTCTGCTGTTTATCATTCCGTCTTATTGCTCTTCACGTTGGTCGGTATCCCAGGAGTGCCATGCAAATTTGGAATCAGTGGCTTCCTACAATACTCAGTGCCATGCACGGCCATAAATAACTAGCGTCCGGGAGAACATACTTATTGTTCGCACGTTCGTGCAAGATCGTACAGCCACATAACGTACAGTGAGTGACGAAATGTGCTTGTTTGCAGCCAGACACGTACCCTTATGGATACTTGTCTGTTTATTAACGTTAGACAGTGACCCGCCGACCTTGCTAAATATAGTGGTCATTTCTACTAAAAATTAGTAGCAAAGACGGCACCTTCGTCTTCTTCTGCACTTTGTCTCAGTGCTGTTACTTAGCCTCTCTTTATGTATACAATAGTTCGCTAATTAGGAAAATATATCATACACAAAATAAATTTTGAAAACGGAAAAAATTATCATGTTGTTAAGAAGAAAATAATAGACAAAAGGCAGGATTTGGATAGCAAAAGATGTCCCTTTACCTGGCTATTTCAAGTGGAGGGAGGGGGCGAGGGGCTTCGGTAAACACCTCGACCCTGTCTTACATGCATTAGCATATTTTAATCTACTATGGTTACTACTACTACACATATATCATGAGATTAGATGTACGTGGTTTGTGTATGAGGTATATTAGGGATATTTGTTGCTGCAGTTGCTTTCTCCATTTGCCCGGGGCATAAGCTGAAGAGGAGTCTCGGAAGGGTAAGCTCGGCCTCGTCTCCCGAAGCACACCTCTTGTCTGTGTCGTGCGTTGGTATTTGTGTTGTTTAGCCTATTATTTGCATACGTATTTTTATGTAAAATATTATTAAGGTCACACGTTTTATAGTTGCCTCTTATACAGTTTGCGAATTACACAATTAGATGTTTGAAAACAACGATTCAAAAAAAGGGAAAATTTAGTAATAAAAAATTCTTTTATTTCTCGTTTCTGACTCATTTCTAATTCTATGTATATATTACCTGCAATGTTGTTGCAGACATATGCTCTGTTACTGTGCCGTATACGTATCTGTATCGCGTAATACTTGTGTGTTCATCTCATCACTTGAGTCTGACTGTTCATGTGTTTCCAATTCAGTGTTTGAATCTGCATTGTACCATGCCTCGTGTGTGTGTTGTATCTTGTGTGTGTATGTGTGTGTGTGTGTGTGTGTGTGTGTGTGTGTGTGTGTAGTCGTAACCCTGTATATGGTAGTTCCTGCGTATAAGTCTTGTGACGTGCTACTGATATTTCATCAGTGATGCTGTTAAGTATGCTCCATTTATCTGGGTGTCTTATAGCTCGTCCTATGCCTTCGACTTCTGTTAGTGGCCATACGTGTGTGAGTGTCATATTGTAGTGGTATGTGTTCGGGGAATCCATTTTCTGCACATGCACATGTTTCACTTTGACGAAGACCAAATCGGTGCATGTGTGTGGGGTAAGGTAAGGGCCTTGGCCCGCCAGGAAGTGTACCATACAGCGTGTTTGGTCACGTGTCTCAACCTCATCCTCTCCCGCAAGCTCGGGAAGAAGCAGAAGACCTGACGGCCATTGTCAGAAGTTTCCCCATTGTATTTACCATGTCTTAACCTTTCAAAGATGTAATACCCGTTTTTCTGTAATATTCTCCTGTCTTATCTCATGTTCCTTGTCCAGTCTTCAATTTTTGAGTCATCATGCTGCTATTCTGTGTCTGATAGTTATATCAATGGAGTATGTTGCAAGAGCAAGCCTGTCGGAGTAGCCGAGAGGTTCTAGGCACTTCAGTCTGGAACCGCGCGACCGCTACGATCGCAGGTTCGAATCCCGCCTCGGGCATGGGTGTGTGTGAGGTCCTTAGATTAGTTAGGTTTAAATAGTTCTAAGTTCTAGGGGACTGATGACCTCAGATGTTAAGTCCCATAGTGCTCAGAACCATTTTTTTGCAAGAGCAACACGTACGACTTCCAGGGACTTAGTGACAAAGCCCCTGACATCCTAAGCAATGCACTTCTTTTTCCACGCCCCACAATGCTTTTGGGGGTCGTTCGTGACTGTCGATGTGGCCAGGCACTTGCTGCGAAGCACGTAACAGTCTCAGTGAGGAATGTGTGATAAATTCGAAAATTTGTAAATTTGTGGTAAGTTCCTATGTTCCCTAGGATTACACACTACTTAATTTAACTTAAACAAACTTATTCTAAGGACAACACACACACCCACGCCCGAGGAAGGACTCGAATCTCCGATGAGGGGAGCCGCGTGAACCGTCGCAAGGCGCCTGAGACCGCGCGGCTACCCCGAGCGGCTATGATAAATTCGTAGCGTTTGTAATGGTAGTCTGTGGTGAACTGAGTTTAGCGTAGGAAATTTGTGAACTAGTCTTGTAGCCTTTTCAATTGTTAAGTCTTACGTGCTCCTTCAACGTAGATCAATCGTCAAGATATATACCTAGATATCTCATTGTTACTATTCTCTGTATTTTTGCACTATTCCGTCTAATAATACGGTTTCTCTGCAGCGCCCTTTTGATCAGTAATATACTATCTTGTTGGTGGCAGTCACGAGCTCGTTACGGCTACACCTATCGCTTCTTTTTAGAAGGAATTGTGTAGCCTTGCTTACGAATTGCACTCTTGAGTTTGCAGTTATTACTCCTACCAAGTTGTCAGCGTAAGCTACTATACCCTTAACGCTATTACCTTCGTCCAGATTGTTTCGGAGTGGTTCTATGGCAATGTCCCAGGTAGCTGGAGCGCAGATTAAATATTGTGGCAATTCTTATTTTCTTGATAACTTTTTATGTTCCTTCTTGCCGTTGAGCCACATTATCTTTGCAGTAGTCGAGTAAGCAACTGTATGGCACTGTTGGTGTCTGCATCTCTCGTAGCCTTGCGAAAAAAGCAGGTCACCAGGAACTGTCGAAGACGTCGGCTACGTCTATTGCAGTTGCCACTACATTTATGCTTGTGTGCTCAATAGCATTTCCAGCGCGCGGTTAACTGCATCGTCTATTGAGCTTTCGGATCTAAAGCCATACTGTTGCGGATTAAGACCGAAGAGCTTCGTTTGTGACTGCAGTCGATCAAACAGGAGCCTTTCCTGCACCTTAGCCAAAATGTTCAAGAGGCGATGGGCCTGTAAGTCTTTGGATCTGTTGGGTTACGATTATTTGATTTTTTGGTGAGTACTACATTCGAAATTTTCTATGTGGCATGGGACCTACGTTCCAGTAATGGTTCATCCAGTAACTCTGTAACAGTACCGTCTGTGCGCCTAAAGGTTGACGGTACTGTCGGAGTCCTTACCTTATCTGTTTGAACTTTAAATGGTTCCCCGCCATGTATTGTTTTATAACCGAGTTCTGAAAAAATTATTCCACTGATCCTGTGTGGTCTTGTATACTTCGATTAAGCATCTTTGCTTTGCGTCACAGTATACGTCCAGTCTTACTTCCCTCTCTCGATAACTCAATAGACCAGGAGAGTTTCTCCTTCAGTTCACTGTTGGCGTTTGGGATAGGTAACCTTTTGTTTTTTGAAGCAGATTCGTCAGTATGTGTGTTTTATAGTCTATGCTACGACTGACTGGAGGGGAAATTCTTCAGCCAGCAGCAGACGCCTCACAATAAACATTATACGCGTCACATCAAATGCACGAAGATTGCTTAACAACATAAGCGCATCCTCCACTTGTTTTGGATACGTGGAAAACACTGCATCACATGCGCAACTTACGACATCTGTCTACTCGCTTTCAGCATATGTCTAGGGAGCAAGTGTAGGTAATTCTGTTTCTATTTCCTAGAGTAAGAACACTGGAAATAATGCTGAGGATGTAGGACACTGATGACTCGGATGAAAAAAAGTTGGTTCAAAGATAGCTCCTGTTGAAAGCTGGCTTGTCGTGACAGAGATGCACAGTAATTCGGCACCAGTACGCACTGTCTTTAGCAAGGGCGTTGGTAGGCCGCTCCGAACATTCCGCATTTTGTTAGAATGTCCAGTTTCCTACTCAACAAGCCTTCAACCAATATATTAGTCCACCAACAGAGATCCGATATATACAAGAGCGTTGTAGTACGACCGTGAAATATCGTAAGCTAAGAGCGTCGTCTTTGCAGTCCCTTTCCGCGGCAGTTAAGCCATTTGTTGCAATACATTAATCAGGAATTGGCGTACAGAACCAATAAAATACTGAGAATATAAGACAGAGATACAGAGACAGAGAGCTGTCAGAACTATATTATAGCTGTCTTCCCGTTATTCTAAGGCATCAGACAATTTAAACTGTCTTCCCAGTTGAAAAAGTACTACACAGCGGTCACCGTACAGTGAAATCGAGACATTGCTCTTGCTCTTGTGAATGGCTGAACAATCTGGAAGTTAAACACTTAGCAAACATTTACAAATTCTGATGTTTAAGTAGTATTATAATATTCTAAAAATTGCCTTTTTTCATTATCTGTATAAATACCTTGACACATTTCAAACCTGAAACAAACTGACAAATCAGAGAGTAATGCAAGTAAGTGGTATCCGTAAGGGAAAATGGAGACTTTTCTCCGAAGCACATCGTCTTCAATAAGCAAGTGATAAAACTATGGGTTTACAGTTTTTTTTTTTTTTCAGCTGAAAGCATATGATTTTTTTTCAGTATAATAAAACATGAAGGAAGTAAAATAAGAGAAATAAAAGTGCAAGAGGGACAGACATTAGTGCTAAGGTTCGCAGACGACTTTGTCATCGAGGAATGATGAATGAATTGCTTAGAAGACCTACTGAATCGAATGGACAATATACTTATCACAGAACAGGGCTCAAGGCCAAAAGGCAAAGACGAACGTGTCGGAGGATAGTAGTAACAACTTAATGTACATCAGTTTTGAGAAAGACGGATTGGTGGAAGATGTGACAGGATTTTCCTATCAGTTAGCAAGATTACACTGGATAGCCGAATCAAACAGAAAGAAACCTGGGACACACGAAGAAATCTTTCCTCGCTACAAGAGGCATGCAAGAAGTTCCTGAATGCGAACGTCTGGGGCACAGCACTGAACTGGAGTGAAACTTGGAACACTGGAAATCCAGAAAAAAGGAAATGGGAAGTATTTGACATGCAGCGCTATCGAAGAAGTTAAAAGTTATGGGATCAGATAAATCCACGGAAGATACTTAGCAAAAGAATGAAAAGAGCTAGTGGAACGTTTGCTATGGCGACCGAGTATAATTAAAGGAGCAGCAGAGGACAGAAAATAGCAGAGGCAGCTGTTAAAGAGAAAAAAGTGTATTGAGCAACGTGCTGTAAGTCAGAGAAGAAGAGGCCGCATCGAAACAACTGAGAAGGCACATGGAAGAGCTCCAGGTCCTGAGTAGGCAGGAGGACGCCGGGGGGCAGTGACCGCGATTTCTGTGTGGGGATCGCGGACGAGGAGTGTGTGACCCCGCGGTGCGCTGTGCGCGCAGATTACCGGCCGGATGAATAATGCATGGGGCGCGGCCAGGTGCCGCGGGCACAGCAGGATAAGAAACACTTCCATATCGCTCTCCGGCATACATAAATAAATACATAACAGCGCCGGCGGGGCGCCACCGCGCGCCCCACTGTGTGCGCGCGCCGAGAATGGCCAAGAATGAGCTGCCAGCAGGCGAGGGGCTGCTGCGAGGCCAAAGGCGCAGCGGAGGGCCTAGCTGGCTCCTGAATCTCTGATGTCTTCGGCGATCGCTGCAAATCGGGAGCTGCGCGCGCATCAGGCGGTGCCCGAAAAGCACTGAAAACTGTGCCGGTCACTGCTAACCAATTCTTCTTATGGACATTTTGTAAAAAGTGCACTGGCGACCTCAGTTAACATTGTAGGACAAATATTACTAGTTGCGGCCTTTATTGGGGAAACCGAACATACTATATTTTCCTAAATGTCGTTTGTTGTTAGCAATATTAGCTTATTCCCAAGAGTTAGCATCTTTCACTCAGTTAATACTAGGCAGAAATCAAATCTGCATGTTGAATGCACTTCCTCGACTCTTGTGCAGAAAGGAGTGCAGTATTCTGCTGCATCGATTTTCAATAAGCTACCACAAGAACTCAAAAATCTTAGCAGTAGCCCAAACACTTTTAAGTCCAAGCTGAAGAGTTTCCTCATGGCTCACTCCTTCTATTCTGTCGAGGAGCTCCTGGAAGAGTTGAAAAATTAAGCAAATTTCAGTGTTACATTGTTGACTTCCTTTATTTAAACTTACGGCTTGTCGCCTGAATATGTTTCTTATATTTCATTTTATCTGTTTCTACTATCGTGTTACAATTTCATGTATTGACTCGTTCCATGACCATCGAGACTTCTCCTTAATTTGGTCCCACGGAACAATAAATAAATATATCTTCAGTTACACAGAAAAAATTGCGACAACCTGTTTAAAGCATTGCACTTTCTTCCATGTATGAAAAAAATGTGATACGGCTTACTCATGATTTTTTTTCGTTCTCACTAGTCTGCTCCAAGTGCACATAATATTTATTTCTAGATTAGCACAAGCTGCTTCGCTCGCGTAGACTGTATGGCTCGGACAGATTTTTGTTTTGTTTTTTTTGTTTTTCTTTAATCGAATTTTTATGTTCTTCACGAACTGCAACTGCTTCTAAGCTGTTCGTGCTAATTAACGCCCTAGAACGATGGTCCTTACCGAATGTGGTCCTGACAACAAGCAATTCTAGTAGCTGGAGTCCAAAGTTTTTGTTAATTCCTTTCGAGTTCTTATGGAAATATTTCCATTGGAACTCTCATCTCCTATACGTATTTCCTTATATCCATCCGACAAGTGAGATACCAGTTTTCGTAGATTCAGCTTTAATTTTTTAACATAAATATTTTCTTAAGACTTTGCATCCCCCATTTCACCCTCTTAGAGGTTGGATTTCCAAAAGCAGAGAAACAGGTAATTTTTTTATGTTTAACACAGAAGCTGAATACAAATATTCGCAGATTTACATCTGTAAGACCTTTCTTTATGAAATAGTTTCGTAAAACATTTCATAACCTATTTCACACCCTTAGGTGCTTGAATTTCTGAAAACACTGAGCACGCATTTCAAATAGCACTTTTTGTAGGTGTACCTATAAAATGCTTCAATAGTTTGTTAAATAATGATTTATTTTCAAAACAGCTTTCACTCGCTGTTTTAGTGGTTGAATTTTCAAAAATGCTAAACCACGTACATTTTTATTTCTGACTAAGAAACCAAATACTAGTTTTCGTAGTTCTAGCTTCAAAACTGCGTTAATAGCGACATATTTTCAAAAATCTTTTCATCCCCAATTTCACCCAGAAAGACATGAAGTTTCGAACAATCCCTTCTTAAGAGATACCAACAGTAGAAGATCCACACATCCTCCAAATTTCAAGAGTCTATCCGTAGCGGTTTGGGATGTGCGACAATGAGTCAGTGAGTGAGTGAGTCAGTCTGGATACTGCCTTTTATATACAGATATTACTATACATTTGAAGCTCTACATGCACTCGCGGCAGAACGTAAGTCCGTAATCAAAGCTTTACGAAGTAGCGACGGTACCCCGACAACACACAGCCCGATTGCTTCAGGGATTGTCCAGGACATTTCTCAGTTATAAACCGGTACGAGGGTCCAAATCACCACCCTGTTACATTGGCTCGTTTTCATTTTGATCCAAAAAACGAAATTGTTCTTTTAACTTCTTTTGTATGCTCTCCAACAGGGCCACCTACTTAAATGCTGACACGGCATCAAATGCCAGTAAGATGCAAAAGATAGTTTTGAGCACAAATATCTTACTAACGCTGAATGGCACGGGAATGTCCATGCATGTTATCAATACCCGTTGGCTGTGCCGGTCTGTAACACGTACCTGGTACAAGACGTCCATGCTTGCAGTGATCTTCCGGCGTGTTGGATCTCAGCTTGCCAGCGCGGCAATGGAGTATTGGGGCATAGTCCAACCCCAACTTAACAGAGAACAAATTTTTCCAAACTTTTTTTTTTTAATCTTGTGCTTGCTGATACGTCACGGGTGCCCTCCAAACTGAGGCAGTTAGAATCCCGTGAAACCTTTATAAGAACTACGTAAGCTATTCAAACGAGCGCTTCCACTCTGAACTGTAAATGGGTGAAATTCTCTATCGCCAACCAGCTCGATATGAATTTTAATGACTCTGTCGCCTGTCCTGGCGAACTGTAGTGTAGTTGCTTCGATACAGAGTTTTGAAACACAAGAAACACAATAGACAGAATCAAAAATCATGAAGAATGTCTTACCTTTGGGAGTGCGTTATGCGCTAGTAGTAACAACATGATGATGCGTTGAGAGGCGATGGCTGATGTGATCCTCAAAAGGTACTGTGTCTCGCATGTATAAGAGAGACGAAAACTGAGAAGGAATAAAACAGAACGGAAAAGATGAAAAGGGAGGAAACAGAATGAAATATGGCCCACCACAGTCATCTGACGAATATACTTGTGTTTTGGAAAACAAAAATAAGTTCAAATGGTTCAAATGGCTCTAAGCACTATGGGACATAACTTCTGAGGTCATCAGTCCCCTAGAACTTTAACCTAACTAACCTAAGGACATCACACACATCCATGCCCGAGACAGGATTCGAACCTGCGATTGCAGCGGTCACGCGGTTCCAGACTGTAGCGCCTAGAACCGCTCGGCCACCCCGGCCGGCCAAAAATAAGTGAAAGCGGAATTGTCACAGTGTCTTTATGCTTCAAAAGAATAAAATAGTGCTATTCAGTATGTATGTAGAACAGTCCGGAAATAGAGTGCTGATTTTAAATATCAATCTTTGTTGCAAATGCTGCAATTTTGTTTAAACAACTTTTTACACACGCAACAAACGTGTACAGCACTTCGTTTGCTCACCGATACCACCCGATGTTAGGTTTCCACTGTCTGCAGCTCACGAATAATTATCACTGCCCACAAAATTACTCCTTCTCCCTTATACCTACGATAATAACCAGAGGAAATAGCACTGCAAAATTTAATACTTGCATGCAGTCAGACAGTTTTTGTCTCGTGTTTCACATCACACAATTAGGCGTTCCAGATCATGCAGGTAACATGATGAGTTGTAAATTGCCTTAGAGGCAGAGCAATATTATACTGTAGCCGGAGGAGAAGGGTAAATCCGATAATTACGATATAGCTGCGTGCAACCACAAATTGGCTGTGTTTCCACGGCCATCTGAGGTGCATCCTCTATGTACTGGTGGACTCTAGTGCTCTTGCCTAGAAAAGGAAAAACTGATCCGTCGTTAAAAACTGCTAAGTTCCGGACTCTATTCTGTTAACCCAGTTCTGATCCTCACAAACAGAAAGGCGTTCTCCATTCTATAACATCGCGTTTCCACATTCTATGCATCAATACACTCACAATTATTGATGAGACGAACTGATGGAGCGTACAGGTCGAGATCTGAATATGTCACCCAGGGCCAGGGAAGAAAGAATACCTAGAATACGACTGTACTCGAAATTACATCAAACCACGAAAATCTTCCGGTGAAAATAGGTAATTTTCATAAAACTGTGAGGAAGAAATAATACTATAAAAAAAGAAGTGATACAATAAAAACGCACCTGAATGTAAATTTACTTTTGTTTAGTACAGCCTAACTAATCTTCCTCCGTCTGCCATAAGATAATAAGTAGATGTGAAACGAAAACAGGCTCTCAGCGTTTGAAATAATTGGACACATGTCACTTAGACGTGGGCTCTCAGTGTTTGAAATAATTGGACACATGTCACTTAGACGTACAGTATACTTTCAATAAATTAATGGAGAGTTATTTTTTTCCACTAGTTGCGATAACGTATAAAGAGTGTGTGATGCAAAGACAGCAGGAGAAGTACTGGACTACCGACACCGGGACGCAAACAAAATCCCACGGCTGTTATGTGGAGAGGCGGTTGACTCATCAGTCGAGACAGCTCCGTGAGGCACGCTTCCACCTGGGAGTCGTCACAGACGAAAGCACACTGGATGACCACGAGGACGTATTGACGACAAGACTGGGCGCCGTGGCCGAAACAGTGTCTAGCTAGCCAGCATGTTACCTTCATGCTGACCAGACATTCAGCCATAGCTATATGATCTGCCTATTTCGCAATGAGTTAAAAATAGTAGTTGTAATTAATTAACAGTGGGAATGGATAACGGTTGGACTAGACGTTTTCCCATCGCCCAGTTTCAAGAGTCTTCTCTGAGCCAAAGGAGACGCAGATTTTGCGACTACATTACACCATTTCGATCGATCATTTCCGAGACGAGAAACATTAACACAGTGGACTCAGGCCGCCTCTAAATTCCGTCAAGCATTTTGTAGCGGACACTATACAAAGGCTTGTTCGAGATCATGTTCCGCTGGGTGAAAGTCCCCCGCAAGAACTTACATAAAAATGCTTGAAACGGTTCGTGTGTGTTTCATATTCTGTTTAGTTATTACATATTTAGCAGTACGTAGTAGTGAATGAGGGCAGACTTTTGGTGTGGGGAAGACCAAATACTGGGCTGGAACCTACACATATTCAACCCGCAGTAGAGGACGGTGCTGGGCGAATTATTGTATGGGGATGCATGGCCACACCTGGTGTTGGGCAACGCGTTCTTGTTGTAGGTAGCATAGGTAGACGTCAGTATTTAAATACCCTAAAGGTGAACCTGCAAAAAAGTTGTTAGCTTGGGTTTAGACCAAGATTACTACTTTCAATTTTATGGTCACCTGGAGTGGCAAACATAAGTTGGAATTGGTAGCAGGACGTGACCGGGGTGTGAGACAAGATCTGATGGCCGAGTAAAGATTAGTCTCAAAGTAAGGCGCCAGTAATCAGGAAGATTACTTATCTTTACTCTCCACCCTGAAGCAGGCACCGTCTGTTGCTCTCATAGCAAGTAGCTACGTAATTAAGTTCACAATACAATTCACAAATCCACAGTGCAATCCAAATCGTAACTAAGTTCTAAGCCCAAGGCTCTCATATAAGATCTATACAGTAACACTTCGATATTACCACAGCTAGCGAGCAAGAGCGAGTGGCCGTGACGTCAGGTCCGTGCTCCAGTTGTATCTTGTGGCCATAGAGGGCGCTGCAGGCAAGAACTATTGAAAGGCGCGACGTCTTCAGCCGGAGATAACGCCATGAACCTCCGGCGGCCGCGACGTGAAGCTGAGGCCGACCACTGCGCATATGCGGCCGGGCTGAGCGACGGCAGGGCGCGCGCGAATCGGTCAAGTCCGCGGACACAGCATTCAATAAGAAAATGTCTCTGAGCACTATGGGACTCAACTGCTGAGGTCATTAGTCCCCTAGAACTTAGAACTAGTTAAACCTAACTAACCTAAGGACATCACAAACATCCATGCCCGAGGCAGGAGTCGAACGTGCGACCGTAGCGGTCTTGCGGTTCCAGACTGCAGCGCCTTTAACAGCACGGCCACTTCGGCCGGCATTCAATAAGACATCAACCCTTACGCATACAGTGGAAATTGATTGTATGTGGTTGCTGTACCATATTCTCCACGTTCTCTACTTTCCAGCAGAGAACACAGACCTTAACCCATCTCAACGGCCGGCCGGTGTGGTCGAGCGGTTCTAGGCGCTACAGTCTGGAACCGCGCGGCCGATACGGTCGCAGGTTCGAATCCTGCCTCGGACATGGATGTGTGTGATGTCCTTAGGTTAGGTAGGTTTAAGTAGTTCTAAGTTCTAGGGGACTGATAACCTCAGATGTTGTCCCATAGTGCTCAGAGCCATTTGAACCATCTCAACGTCTTTTTCGGAGTACGCTTGAAAGAACAGCAATAAAACACGAAATACAAAGTAAGATTGCTTTCAAACAATGTCTACGCCACAAACGGCAAAATATTACCTCAGAGATTACCAAAAGAGATTCAGTCCACGCGAAAGAGGTTAACAGAAGTGATACATACAAGAGGATTGACTACAACGTACTAACATTGTCTATATATTAATGTACGTTGTAATTTTCTTTGGTTGTATGAACCCCATTTTCCCCACAGTGTGACACCAGCCAATAAAACATATTTAATTACTTTATGCAGAAAGCTAATTTAATTAATAATATTGTTATAAGTACAGATTAGGAAGGAAACGCCGTACATTTAGTTTACCAAATGGCGTCTCCGACTGTGATTTTTAGATCTAATAAATACAGTTATTTCACATGAAGAACAGTATACGAAGACTTTTTCTCATGACTGTATGTACTATCCTACTCACCTCTGTTCTCTGGTCCGATGTGCAACAGGACCTAAGAGTTATGAGAGATATTGTAAAGTTACTCTTTCGGTGGTACCACGCAATATTTCCATTGGATAATTGGAAACAGAGTAAGAAAATAAGAAGAAGAACACGGAGCTGAAGACATGGCTAAAAATGATACGAATTCCAAATAATTGATTGAACTGTAGCTTTCGGTGTGACTTTTATTATTCTGCAAACCTTGTAGAAAGTTAACGTGTAAGCGTCAGCAGGAGGGGTAGTGAGACAGCAGTATAAAGGCGTGACCAGGACCGGAGGCTGTGCGGGTCAGAGCGGCGGCTCGGGCTGCGGTGCGTGGCGCCTGCTGGCTGCCGCCCGCCGGGACGGACGTGCGGCCGCGCCGACAAGTTGATGTCCGCGCTGCTCGGGCTGTTCCCGTTATTTACGATGCACGCATCCCCCGGCGGCTTCCGCTAAAAGAGCCGCGTGATTAACGACGTGGCGGCGCGCAGCGCGGCGCGCCCGCCCCTGCCTCGGCCTCGGCGGGAAATGAAGCGTTATACGGCCGGCCGCCACCGCTGCCCACGCCAATCAGCGCCTCCGTGCTGTCGGCGGGAACTCATCCCAGCCGACTGGGCTGTACCGTCACCCGCAGCCCAGGGCGTCCAGGTCGGGACGCACAAGCAGCTCTTCCTTCTTACACCAATGAAGCACAGAGGAGGACCAAACAAATTCCAAGTTGTAAGTCAATCAATTAAGTACAGCTCTTCAGAGCGATTAGTAGAAAATGGCACAATGTACGCCTTCAAACAGAACGCTCATTTCCATAAGAAGTAGGACCAAAAAAACAGGAGGTCAGTACACACCGCCTCCTTCCTTTACCTTGAGAATGTCGGCTCTTTAGAAATCGGTAAATATATTTAACTGGTCGCCCCAATTCTTTACAGTTTCTACGTTTCATATCACGTGTACCCTCATCTGAAAATCAGATAATAATACATGATTTCATGTTTTGTGATGCACTAGTAAAGACAGTGTTGGGATGATAGTTAAAGAATTTTGCTAACCTATTTCAATTCAGTGCCAAGTTTATATTTTGTATTTTTACATCTCTATGTACGGAGTTTTAGTGCTATCTGTAAAAGTATAAATTACTGCCATATTCCTAGACAACTAGAAAACTCGTAGCGATATTATTCATATTAAACATTCAGTCGGTGCAGTGATACCATTTATGTAATAAATGCCAGATTCTTTTCCCCTAGCCGGCCGGAGTGGCCGTTCGGTTCTGGGCGCTACAGTCTGGAACCCAGCGACCGCTCCGGTCGCAGGTTCGAGTCCTGCCTCGGGCATGGATGCGTGTGATGTCCTTAGGTTGGTTAGGTTTAATTAGTTCTAAGTTCTAGGCGACTCATCACCTGAGAAGTTAAGTCGTATAGTGCTCAGAGCCATTTGAACCATTTTTTCCCCCTATCTAACGGCCCGCTTGGATCTTTGTAGCTTCTAATACTAAGTATTACTTAGTTGTCTTATGGTTTTTGGATCATTGTATGAATGTCCTATTGTGATCGCCTTGGTACTTCCTCAACATGCGGCTCCCCACATTTTTCCCCTCTCCTGTTATCCTTTCTTCCCCTTCTCTACGTAACTGAACTATGTATTCATTATGCACCGTTGCGTACACTTTTTTGCATTTTTGTAATTAGTTTTGTATATTGGTCTTTGTTCCTATTTCTATATAATTTTCAATAATATTTTTACGGAGTTAGTAAAGTTATTCTGCCCATACAGCCTCACCATCCGGTGGCATATGCTGTTAGCTAGGTTTTTTAATGGCTACTCTCCGTCAGTCGACTAATGGTGGTGGTGACGGACGTATTTGGTGCCGTAATTCGTACGAAGGCTACCCTGTTACCTATATTATTTGTTTTGATTATGTTTCTAGTATCATCCGTATCGTTATTTTTAATGACTTTTAAATTACACTTTTGCTTATGATTGTTTTAGACGTTCTGAAGATGGGCTGCATGCGAAACACGTCAATATAAAAATGTTTGAAGAACAAATCACCAGTTCCTATCTAGCGACACATTAGGCATTGACGTAATAAGTGCTCTCAAGTTTGCAACATGGTAGCAGGCATCCAACACGACCTTACTCATAATGTCTCCTTTAATGGAGAGGCATCTGCAGTAACGAAAGTATCATCGGACGTACCTCAAGATAGTGTGAAAAGACCACTGCTGTTCAAGATATGTGTAAAGGACCTGCTGTACGTTTGTAACCCCGCGAGCCGCTGTAAGCAGAATTATGGTTTAACGACCAGTCTACGATGACGTCATTAGAGACGAATCTGAAGCTCGGGTTGGGGAGTATCTGGAGGATAACAGGACGTGCCCTTACAAAGGAGCCACTTTAGCGTTTCCTTTAATCCCTAAATTGGGACGGTTGGGACGGGGGCCTCAACGAGCGTCCTCCTAAATAATAGCGTCTTAACACTGCGGGCCGTAGCTCGGTAGGAGCCTGCAGACGACGCAGCTGTATTCTCTGAGGTGACACAGAAACTTGTTAGGAAATGGAGAGAGACTCGCAGATGACGAGTGCCTGCTGCAAGTATTTGTAGCTGGCCCTTATCACAAACGGACATACTGTGACACGCATAAATAGATAAAGCATCCGAATTTCTTTCCCTCGCGATCGGCGATCACTCACTAGAATCGGCTACAACCTTGTATCTATGAATTTTTGCGTAGAGTGATTTAAAATGGAATGACTACATGAGTTCAAATGTGGGGAAGGCAGTTGCCTATTTCCTCAGTGTGAGACTGTTACATAAGTGTCTAATGAACTGCAGTGCGAGATGTTTCGAGGAAAACGGTACACACTTAGAGTGAGCATTATTTTAAAAAAATATAGAGCTCATGTTGCGAAATGAGTCGATATACAGTGTCCTCCTAAATATATGTCTTGCTCTGAGATCAAACGTAACCTCGTAGCTCGAACAGATTGACCTCCTCCATGGCAACCACCACGAATTTCGAAATCATCGTTCTAGTAGGGACATATGGGGCGTCAAAACCAAGTCCTGACAGAAGATTTTTTGGAAGGGTGGAGGCAGCATGGTATCTTGGACGAACAGTCATCGTTGAATGTACAATTTCAGGCGTGCCAAAAGGAGTGTGTCGTGTCCTTGCTGTTCGGTTACAATATACTAATTACCTCGCAGACAATACTAGCAGCTACTTCATAAATGATGCGGTTATCTACAAGAAAGTACTGTTTGAAAAATGCTGCACAACCATTCAGTCTCGTGTTGATAACACGTCCAAGCGGTGCAACGGTTCATAACTTACTTTAAAAGTCCAGAAATATCAAATTGTGCTCTTTACAAAACGAAAAGACGCAGTATTCTACTAAAATGCCAGTGAATCACGATTCGAATAGGTTAGCTCATACAAATGCCTGAGTGGAAGGATTTGTAGGTACATGAAATGGAACGACCTCAGAGATTCAGTGGTAAGTAAAGCAGGTGGCAGATGGCAGTTCGTCAGTAGAACACCAGGGACACGCAATCACTCTGCGAAGGGCACTGCTCACAAACGAGTCGTGCAACCCATCCTAGATTATTGCTCGGTTCTATTGGACATATACCAAATAGAGCACATTACAGGAAAAGAATGAAGGGCACCACGAATGGTTACAAGTTGGTTTGAGCCATTGGAGGACGTCACGGAGATGCTCAAGATACTGAGGTCCAAACTACCGCGAGAAGTCCTATTTTCAAAGTTTTAAGAATCAGCTTTAAGCGATTACCCTATAAATATACTACAGTCCTCTACGTTTAGCTCACGTAGAAATCCCGAGCAGGAGGTTAGACTAATTACAGGGCGCCCCGTGTCGTTTAAGAAATCGTTCTTCCTGCGCTCCATAGTGAATAGAACGGGAAGAGTCCCCAATACCTGGTACAATGGGAAGTGCTCTGAGAAATATGATACTGAGATCTGTAGGGGCCTATAGAACATCTACGAGGGGAGCTCTATTAGTCATAATGGGGCTCTGCCTGTTGTGACTTGGCAAGACAGCCAAGCCACTAGGAGGTAGCCGAAAGGCACGCGTTTAAGCTCACGCAGGCTGGCGTGAGGTCTGGAACAGGTAAAGTAATTGAGACTAGCAAATAAAGTACGAAGCTGCTGGAATAACTTTAATCCATAAGTGGTGAACATAGCTCTTGACGGTACATGCATCACAAGATAAATAGCAAATGATAATGGCGCCTTGCTAGGTCGTAGCAAATGACGTAGCTGAAGGCTATGCTAACTATCGTCTCGGCAAATGAGAACGTAATTTGTCAGTGAACCATCGCTAGCAAAATCGGCTGTACAACTGTGGCGAGTGCTAGGAAGTCTCTCTAGACCTGCCGTGTGGCGGCGCTCGGTCTGCAATCACTGACAGTGGCGACACGCGGGTCCGACGTATACTAACGGACCGCGGCCGATTTAAAGGTTAGGTTAGTGTTGTTTAACGTCCCGTCGACAACGAGGTCATTAGAGACGGAGCGCAAGCTCGGGTTAGGGAAGGATGGGGAAGTAAATCGGCCGTGCCCTTTCAAAGGAACCATCCCGGCATTTGCCTGAAATGATTTATGGAAATCACGGAAAACCTAAATCAGGATGGCCGGAGACGGGATTGAACCGTCGTCCTCCCGAATGCGAGTCCAGGCCGATTTAAAGGCTACCACCTGGGGGTGACACCCCACTGCCCCTGGACATCAAAATTCGAGAACAGGCTGCGTGGTTCTGGGTTAAGAAAGGGAATACCGCGAAGACGGAAGAGATATTAGGCACTGGGATTGAGAATAAGGGTGAGATAAGGCAAAGAGGCGAGCAATTGTGGCAAGAATTACGGGGAGCAGAAGAAACAGGGCGCAGAACTTATGAATTTCTTCCTAGCGTCAGGGAACGACTGGACACGAGATACTTTGAACCTACTCGAGGACTACTGATCCATTTTCTCTCTGGTCATGGGCGATACCCGACATATTTATGTCGGTTCGGGAAAAGGGCCACACCGGCGTGTGAATGTGGTGAATCAGACGGTACCCCCGATCATGTGGTCTATAAGTTCCCCCTTTTCAATTATGTAGCATCCACATTACGTAACCAATTAGCTGACCATGACACATATAACTTACTAACACGAGAAGACACTTTTCAAACTCTTAAGAAATTGGCAGATGTGGGATCACGAAAAGAGCTAAAGGAATACCTGAGGGACATAAACTAACTTAACAATTTGAGACACCAAATACTGAGTTTTGCGCCCTATTTCCCATACCGCCTGTGCGTGGACAGGCCGACTTTCCTCATAGTCTGGAATCCGCCGCGTACAGGATTAGGGAGAGTCGGGTACAACATCACCGATACAGGACAAAGCACCGGACTTGACTTAGGTTAGAACTAGTTAGTAGGACTTAGATTAGGAAACGAGCAATGTAGGAACCTGCAGCGAATAACATCTTTGGCCTGCCCAGTGTCAGGGGCACGCCCATCGTCATTAGTTCGATGGGCAAGGCTCTAAAAAGTAGGTTTATAAACTACTAACACAACTCTGACGCTGCAGGCAATAGAGTTTAGTTAAGCGTAGTTAATATGCATTTAATATTAATAATGATAACAGACAAATTAGTTGCCAATTGTTATCTAGTTATAGCTGTAGCTCACAAATTAATCAAATCTGTATCCAGCTGCAATTAATGTTTGGATAAAACTAGGACCCACTAATCACTTAAGGAAGTGGGTTATGTTTGTGTAATTATTATTATTATTATTATTGTCATAAAGGGCTCTCTGTCACACACTTCACATTACTTTGCCCGTGTATATTTGGGTGTATACGTGGCCCCGCGAGTAGACAACTTTCCATTAGAACTACTGCCGGCCTTGGGAGAGCCAGTCCTGACAAAACTCTGCCATCTGGTAAGCAAGCTGTATGAGGATAACGGAATGTAGTCGAATTAAGTCGGGTGATGCTGAGGGAATTAGATTAGGAAATGAGAAGCTTAAAGTAGTAAAGGAGTTTTGCTATTTGGGGAGCAAAATAACTGATGATGGTCGAAGTAGAGAGGATATCAAATGTAGACTGTCAATGGCAAGGAAAGCGTTTCTGAAGAAGAGAAATTTGTTAACATCGAGAATTGATTTAAGTGTCAGGAAGTCTTTTCTGAAAGTATTTGTATGGAGCGTTACCATGTATGGAAGGGAAACACGGACGATAAGTAGTTTGGACAAGAAGAGAATAGAAGCTTTCAAAATGTGGTGCTACAGAAGAATGCTGAAGATTAGATGGGTAGATCATATAACTAATGAGGAGGTATTGAACAGGATTGGGGAGAAGTTTGTGGCGCAACTTAACTAAAAGAAGGTATCGGCTGGTAGGACATGTTTTGAGGCATCAAGGGATCACCAATTTAGTATTGGAGGTCAGCGTGGAGGGTAAAAATCGTAGAGTGAGACCAAGAGATGAATACACTAAACAGATTCAGAAGGACGTAGGTTGCAGTGGGTACCGGGAGATGAAGAAGCTTGCACAGGATAGAGTAGTATGGAGAGCTGCATCAAACCAGTCTCAGGAGTGAAGACCACAACAACAACAACAAGTGGATGTAATCACCATGACGCCAGAATTGGAAAACTCAGGTTCATGTCGAAGGATGGTGCCAGTCTTTTTTCCGCATACCATCCACGAAAAATATTGCGAGCGGGGAGGCGGATTGATACTGGAACCAATAAAAACTTCCGCCACACACCGTGAAGACGCCTACGCAGTACAGTTGCAGGTGTAGTGAGCAGAATAGCAGTACCAATACAGGCCCTGTCTCGGGGAGCGGCGTTTAAACGCTGCGCAGTGCCGGGTCCCCGCCCCCGGCCGGAAGTGAGCGCCGCATTGTGAGCTGCGCCGCGTCGTCTTGCCCGCTCCTCTCCGCGGTCACGGCAGGCGCCAGGAAGCGCCAGCGGCCGCGCTGCGGGCCTTTGTCCAGCGGCCGGCGGGCCGTGACGCGCAAGATGTCCGGCAGGCAGCCTCACCGCGCCGCGACGCGCCGAGCCGCGCTCAGCTTTGTCTGCCCCGGCGGCCATCTTGCTCCCGTCATGCTCCGCGACTCGCAACTTGCCAGCCTCAAATTCATTACAAAGGCGAGGCTGTGGCGGCGGCGGCGGCGGCGGGGCAGAGGCGGGTGTGCGGATCGAACTTGCCGCTCGAGCTTAATTCAATTATTTTTATCGCTTCATCTTATAGACAATAAGCCCTTTGTAACCGCAACACTCCGGAAGAGGCTGCGTGTTTTTGAAGTTTCCGCGTTCCGCGAGCCGACTTTGCACTGCGCGCCCCGAGATAGAATTCCCGCAGAGGGCCAGCCGGCATCCCCCGCCGCCGCTGCCGCCGATACCGCGTGCGCTTATCCCGCAGGCCGTGCTGCGGTGGGAGCGCGCTCCCCCCTCCTCGAATGCGCTAACCGCTAAAAAACGGAGTGTTCCATCTGGTTAAAGGTGACGCAACAACCAGATTACAGAATTCCGATACACGTGCAGAACAGACAAAGAGATAAATTAAATTTTTTTGGAGATGTTATAAAGGGGAGATAACGAGAATAGGCGTTTCATGTTGTACATTATAATGACGAACAGTGTCGCGCTCCACGTAAGATGAATTTACGTTCACTGCTGTAATTCCGATTTAGGATTTACCTGATTTCTTAAAACTTGTTCAGTCCACTTCAAGACCGCAATGAACTCTTGGCCAATAACTTTCAAAGCACGATGTGTTCTCAGTGGATTACTCTTGATATGCTGTTATATCACAAACTACAGGAAAGGCGATATTACCTTGTCATGAGTTACAATTCTATATCGCATTTTCTGTAATATACACAATGATTAAGTTACCCCCACCCCAGCGTTTTATGGAGCCCACAGCATCTTCAAATACCGCTCTTAAGATTTTGATATTCTCTTGCTCACTACAAGCAAACTAGTAGCCCTAGAGAAAGGAACAGGACCTTTTTGTAGGGAATTTAAGGAATTTAAATTTTGTACTGAGATAAGTTTTTGGTGTAGGTCTCGGTTTTCGAGTTTAAAACACGATTAAAGGTCAATTTTGTCGTTTATTTGAATAATTCAAAAACTACAGTCCCTAGCACAAACGATCCCAATGCAAAACTTAACTTCATTAAATACCCTACAAAAAGGTACTGCTCATTTTTTCTATACAACTAATAGTTTGCACGTAACAAGCGAGAGAATATGAAAGTCTTGCGTGTGGTATTACAAGGTATTGCGGGTTGCATGAAACCCAGTGGTAGGGGCAGCTACATAACGTAATATTGAAACGTCCCCTTAGAAAAATTTATGAATGACTGTGCTGATAAACCTCTTACGTTATTTGATTTTCAAACAGCTGAGCAGAACTGAACGTACTCAGACATTTCTCTCTTTACTTATTCTGATTAACACTAAACTGTCACACAATATTTTTAGCGCAACGCAATCTGACTTTCAATAATCCCTACAAAAGAATGGCCCTGACTAACAATAACCTATACCTTTCATGAATCACTTACCTCACAAAAATCTGAGTTATTCGAACTACCGTAATACAGCGAGCGCCACTACTGCCAGCTAAATAAAAGATTCTAACTACTGAAGGCACTAACTACTGATAGGCATAGTTAGCAAATGAAAGATTTTGATAGAGAACAAACAATGTATTTACCTTAATAGTGTTCAAAAGTCATAATATACATCAGTTCATGTTATCCAGTATTACAAATTTACTCTTTCTGGCGGACACACGTCCAGATCCTCCGCTCTTAAAATTCTGCCATCTCTCTCCCCACATCCAACCACTGCTGGCGACTCACCTCCAACAGCGCAACGCTACGCGCTGTTCACATCCAACTGCCCAACACTACAACAGCGAATATTACAATGCCAACCAGCCACAGACTGCACACAGCACAGCCACTGATTTTCATACAGAGCGCTACGTGGCGTTACCAATATAAAAACATAAACAGCCTACTTACAATATCATAGCGACAAGTGTCTGCCGGTAACACATCCTGTTTTTTCACTTGCAAAGCAGTCAAAGCCATGAGAGTACTTTAGGTGGAACTAGTTAACTGTACTCTTTTGGAAACATTGCTCTCTGCATTCGAAAGACCATCTGATCAACCTCAAAAACATTTCAGTGTTTAGGTGATTACATGGCGTCATATATTTGGTAATACCCACAAGTTTCTCGGCTACAGACAATGTTCTCTGTAAAATATACTCTCGGTTTGCCAACTGTTCTTATTCTCTTACGTCCTTAAGCAAATCATGAATACCTTACAATATGTAGCATTGATCACTCTCTGAGAAACAAGAACCTCCGATTACAGACCAGATGCTGTGGATTACAGAGATTTATTCAGCTTTTAACCACAGCAACAGATGCACTCCCAGCGGTGCCCTCACGGAAGGTCTTTCTTCAGCTCCCAGCAGGAGGCACTATGGCGCAGGCTTTGCCCAACTGTAAGAAATTTTCCCCACATACGTGATTCCTGTTAGTGAACCCCATAAATTTGGACCCCACTGCGCGTGTCAACTACGTTATACCACATCCAACTGAAGATGTCGAACAGTTTCTTTGACTGAAATATTGTGGGGCTTATACAATCTTATCTGGCAGCCAACTCGAGAAATGTATTTAGTACAGATCCGCTGTAATAGTCTGAAACTTACACAAACAGTTACGTTTATAAAGTTGTTATACATCCACATAACAATATTTAAGTAATTCTGGCAATTCCTTTCTGAATTTAAAAAAAAAATTTTCCATAAAAACTCCTGTTAGCAAAGTATAATTCCAAGTACTTTCTGCAAGTTCCAGAAGATTCATTTTGCTGAAGAAATATTATGTCTACATCATTCTGCTATAACGTCTCTCTTTTTTTTGATTGCTTCAGTTACGCAGTTTAGTGCTGTACATTATTCTGAAGTCTGAGATTCTAGACGATCTGAATAGGTTCTCGGACGCAGCAAGTTACGTTTTGATATGCCACTCTGCAATCCTCTTCAGTCATTACTTCTAAGTAACTGTAAGTATACGACATTGGTAGTTTGAGTAGAGGTAAATCGTTTGTCGAATTTTCAATTCCTATTGTATTCTAGAATTTTTTCCATGTAATATAATAAGTTACCTAAAGAGAATTGCTGATAATTCCAAAATGCTAAACAATTTTCGGTACCACGCATTGTTTATGCTTTACTTTGAAAAGTAATTCAACGTATACAGCACTGTCATCCGAGATGCAAGTCAGTTTATACTTTCCAAATTACTTACCAAGTCATTCTAACAAGCATAACGGTTCCCGTATTAGACGAGCGGTCTAAGGCGCTGCAGTCATGGACTGTGCGTCTGGTCCCGGCGGAGATTCGAGTCCTTAGGTTAAGTAGTGTGTAAGCTTAGGGACTGACCTTAGCAGTTAAGTCCCATAAGATTTCACACACATTTGAACTGTTTTTTTTTTTTTTTTTTTTTGGTTGGACTCAGCCTCATGATGCCAACTGAGGAGCTACTCGACCGAATAGTAGCGGCTCCGGTCAACGAAAACCATCATAACGACCGGGAGAGCGGTGTGCTGAGCACACGCCCCTCCTATCCGCTTCCTCAGATGTGGATGACACGGCGGTCGGATGGTCTCGATGGGCCAATTGTAGCCTCAAGACGGAGTGCTGTAGGACTGCTGAAGAGTTTTCTTTTATTTTTTACTGTAACTTTGCATGTCTCGTCCCCGAACCCAAATTATTAAATAACTGTGGCTAACCATTTCTACTAATTTCTGAGGTTATTTCAGCTGTTACATTGCGCTCAGTTAGCCGTTGACGTTTGTGCAACGATGAATTTAATCAGTTTCATCTCTGAAAAGAAAAAAGAAACGTAAAATCTTTTTTCTTCCTTCTCTCAAACACGTAAGGTTGCTCGTAAGCTGAATAGAAGTGAAACCCTTTGCCAAAGGAACAAGACATCCGAGAGGTCTCTTAGAGGTACGAGGGGGCGACAGAAAATATACGTCTGTACCCGGCTATCGGAAGTAACTGTATGCCTACCACGTGCACGATATGATGTCTATGTCGGTATAGGTTCAGATTTTCAGAGTTCGATTATTCAGAATTTTGTAGCTCGACTTATTCACTGTCATCAACATATCTTAATCGTACTCGGATATCGGAAGTAACTATATGCCTACCACGTGCACGATATGATGTTTACGTCGGTATAGGTTCAGATTTTCAGAGTTCGATTATTCAGAATTTTGTAGCTCGACTTATTCACTGTCATCAACATATCTTAATCGTAGTGACGATTAAGACAATCAGTTTGCTCTCGGGAGGGAGATGCAGTGGTACCTGCGAGGGTTACGTCTTTTCCGCATAGCAATTACAGAGACTGCTGTGCCATGACTGCACAGAAACTACACAGGAACCGTTTCTGCGGCTTTCCTCTCTGCTCACATCTCTAAGGTATGGGGAAGCGAAGAGAAATTTCTCGCGTTCTATTTGTACAGTAAAGGAAGTCAAATGTTAACAAAGTTAGTCTATAACCTCTGTTTTGTACAACTTCAGATGACGTCTGCATACGTCTTAAGGAAATACCCGGGTGATCAAAAAGTCAGTATAAATTTAAAAACTTAATAAACCACGGAGTAATGTAGATAGAAATGTAAAAATTGACACACGTGCTTGGAATGACATGAGATTTTATTAGAACGAAAAAAAATAAAAACACCCAGATTGCTAGACGCGTGAAAGATCTCTTGCGCGTGTCGTTTGGTGATGATCGTGTGCTCAGCCGCCACTTTCGTCATGCTTCGCCTCCCAGGTTCACAGATCTCAGTCCGTGCGATTATTGGCTTTGTGGTTACCTGAAGTCTCAAGTGTATCGTGATCGACCGACATCTATAGGGATGCTGAAAGACAACACCGACGCCAGTGCCTTACCATAACTACGGACATGCTTTACAGTGCTGTTCAC
Organism: Schistocerca americana; assembly: GCF_021461395.2. Classification (NCBI taxonomy): domain Eukaryota; kingdom Metazoa; phylum Arthropoda; class Insecta; order Orthoptera; family Acrididae; genus Schistocerca; species Schistocerca americana. Next base: position 177,669,427 of record NC_060119.1, on the reverse strand, counting down.
AACATTATTCCTCGACTACAGCTATTGTTGAGGAATGATGGTGGACATATTGAGCATTTCTTGTAAAGAACATCATCTTTGCTTTGTCTTACTTTGTTATGCTAATTATTGCTATTCTGATCAGATGAAGCGCCATCTGTCAGACATTTTTTTAACGTTTGTATTTTTTTGGTTCTAATAAAACCCCATGTCATTCCAAGCATGTGTGTCAATTTGTACCTCTCTATCTACATTATTCCGTGATTTATTCAGTTTTCAAATTTATACTGACTTTTTGATCACCCGGTATTAGTCGAAGGAAGCACGACCGTGGGAAAGTTATGTGACATTAAAGGCTACAGCCATCGTTTTCACCTTGACTGAAAACTTAAAACAGTCTTACGAATGGAGTAACCAGTGTGAACAAAACAAATAACAGATTCGTATGGTGGCCTGACTCTTCAGCGCCAGTCAGCATTTTACAGAGGAGAAACATATTTGAGAGGGAGCCTCGCGCTGTACAGGTGCAGCAAGTGCGGGGGCGGCGAAGAGGCGGCGGCGGGCTGGCAGGAAGCGGCGCCACATCAAAGCAAGCGCGCAGCCGCCTCGTGGTGACTTCCGGCGCTGCCCAGCTTCCGGGGCAGCCCTCTGCGACCGCCCTCGCTGGCCACTGCCTTTCCATTGTCCGCTTTGAGAACGCTTCTCCATCTCCAGCGCCTTGTTCTTTCTGAGACACATCACGGTGCCAAAACTAAACATTACAGATGTCTTTGTATATCTTTTAAACAGAACACTAATTACAATTTTAATCATGACCAGATTCGGCCTTCAATTAGCTGTCTTCAGAATCTATACGCAACCCAAAATTTATGGGTTCTGAAGACAGCCAATGTATGGCCAAAACCAGTCGCGATAAAACACGTGTTATGTGATTGTCCTAAAAAAAGAATAAGGTGTGTATAATTTATGTCAATTATTTTTCTGCATACGCACAATGTTTTTTTTTTTTTCTGTGTCCGAAACCACAAAAACATCTCTTTTGTCACTCAATATGAAGGCCTAGCCAGTATTCCAGATATCTGATCGTTCTTCCTTCTGTGTAAGTCACTCCCTGGACGTTACTTACGGGTATCACTTAATTCACAGGTGCATTCTATGCAATTATACTGACAGAGCATTCTTTAACATTTATTCCAACCTTCAGTAGAATTTCTACTAGCGACAAAATAAATTATATCAGTACATGATAAAGCACCTGATTAGAGGCTGGCGTTCGAATTATAATTAACCATGGTCACAGTGACTAACGTACCGTGATTTATGAATAAATTATTTGTTCTGAAATGCTAATAGTTACAGTATTTCTTTTTCTTTAATTCAGAACACTGCAACGCGTTACGAGTATTCTTTCTCCTATTCAGGCTTTCTTGCTTACGGAGAGAATGTTAAACGTCAGTGCAAAATATTAACTGACGCCAGAATAGCGTCATGTATATTACAAAGGCAATATTTCCAGAATGAGAAGGAGTTAGATAGGTAGGAGACGAGGTACTGGCAGAATTGAAGCTGTAAGGACGGGTCGTGAGTCGTGCTTGGGTAGCTCAGACGGTAGAGCACTTGCCCCTGAAAGGCAAAGGCCCCGAGTTCGAGTGTCTGACAGCACACAGTTTTAATCTGCCAGGAAGTTTCAAAGGCAATATTGAGGAATTCCACAATCAATTACAGTAACAACAGATAGTACCATTTGTATTTCATCATACCCTGAATGAGATCTGTGTAATATTTCCGAACTTACGGAGTATTTAAAACTGTAATTACTATTTTATTAATATTAATTCACTGGAAGCCTTTTGGTTACAGTTGCATGAAACACGATCCTCCTTTTGAAATCAGACGTTTAATTGTACGGCAGGAAAGTCTAGATTCTGAGACCGTGTTCCTCGGTGACAAAACAGCGCATAGCTTATCAATCGCGTTAAGTGATTGTCTTGGATATCGAAAGATGCAGATGAGGCATAGTATCAGGTATCACAATAAGCTTTATCTCATGCACAAAATATCTGCGGGCGTTAAGTGTCATAGGCAAAGACATGGAACTTCTAGAAGCAATGGCTGAAGATTTCCACGAGCTAGTAAAGACAGCTCCACTCATACTCGCTCCCTCTCCCTCTCCCTCTCCCTCCCTCCCTCTCTCTCCCTCTCCCTCCCGCTCTCTCTCTCTCTCTCTCTCTCTCTCTCTCTCTCACTCTCTCTCACTCTCTCTTACTCGATGTCTGAAGGTTATTACACGTGTTTCGACATTTAAATATGATTCTAATCATTATTTGGTAAGTGGCTGCTACGTTTTTGCATTCTTCCGAATGCTCTAAGTTATTTGAACTGTTAATCGGACAGACACCTGTAAATGATGAACGTGATTTTAATGCTTCATAAATATTTAGCTCTGTAAACATATTCTCGAAATTAATAACTCGTCTTTCAGAATCAAGCATTCCACGTCTCCCTTTAAAACTCTTCAAATACGCGTGAGAATGATTTCACCACTACAACGAATTCTTTCTCACACCATTTCGAAAACTGTGGTAGCGTATCAATTCGGTCTTTTAGCTCTCGACAAAAACACTAATATTTAAGAAGAATTACAATTCTGTGAAAAATGATACAGCAAAGGATCCTTGCAGTATATTCGGTCTGTCCATGCCGTATTTTTCCTATCTTCGATTTCAAAATTACGCTAGCTTCCATTATATCTCATGAACTTCTTGCTCAAAATCTAAATTTGGCCGTTCATTTATGTAGTAACTAGCATAATATTTATCTATAACTTTCGGGTCGGTTTCTGCTACTGCTGAAAAAATTGATAGTAAACGTCGTTCCATCTCCCTGTGAGTAACTGTGGCAACAAAGAAGAATCTTCACACACATTTCAGGATAAATTCGTAATGGAGGGTGGTTTACTGTGGAGCATATGTGGGTAGAAGAAGCCTTTGCACACGTGGATTTTATTATAATTTTTGTGTTGCTATTGATTAAACGAACAAGGAATAGTAAAAGCGATAGGTGACATATATCTAGTAAATCTTGACAAGCACAGATGAGCCAGAAAACGCAATGTATGTGCGCTACTACGGAACACACGTCTACAGTCTCTTACTTGCTTAGTCAACAAGATATTTAGGGGAACTTGAAAAGGGGAGAAATATTCGTGCACAATCTAGTGATCAGAGATAATGTATTCCCTTCTCTATCGTTATTCACACCTACAAACAAACTATATCCTGCAACTTGGGTTCGAACAAAGTACCTCTTCATTGTGTGCTGTCTTGCCACTACGACTTAACCGCGGTAGCAGGCGAAATACCTGATACAGACAGTCTCACAAATAAAATCTGCTGTCATGTTGCAAATACAGTTTAATTACGTCTTTCTGGAAAGTAAACGAAGACAAACTGTCGCCATCGCATATTCCCATTGGTGAATCGATACTTGGCTTCGCTGGTATTTTTTTTTTCTTTTTTTAACCACAGTTGTGGCCTGTGGCGGAGCCGGGCGCGCTGTGGGTCTGCCCTCCACGGCGCGGCCAATCTTGGCGAGGCTTGGCGCACCTCGTTACGCCGCAGATGAATATGTAATGGCCGGCGGGCCCGCCCCGCTTCTTGCCGTAATTAACATGGAAATCACACAATGCAGGTACCGGCGCCTGCCACCTGCATCTCTTCGCCAGACGCGTCTTGTTCTTGCAAAGCGACTGGCTACAGGCACTGGTCTAGCAACACAAGAAGTAGTTCACATGAACGAATAAAACGTTACACACGGGGAGCTGTACATTAAACTGTACAATGTGCCATTCATGAGGTACTGCATGATTCCCTGTTTACTGCTAAGAGGACAGCAGAGGTATTATTTCTATTTAAAGTCAAAACAAGATCGGAAAGGGACTATTCTAGCATTCGGTTGATTTGATTGCTAGGCAAATCACAGAACACAGAGAATGATTATAGCCTTAAAAGTTTTGTAAACGAAGATCTGGAAATGAATCGGCTGTAACTTTGTTCAAGGAACAATGTAAGTATTCTCTTGAAATGATTTAAGGACTTAAATTAGGATGGCCAGATGGCTATGAGAATTACTGTCCGTAGATTAGAGGACACCCTCATGAACCGTGGACCCTGTCGCTGGAGGGGAGACTTGTGTGCCTCAGCGATACAGATAGCCGTACCGTATGTGCAGCCACAACGGAGGAGTGTCAGTTGAGAGGCCAGACAAATGTGTAGATCCTGAACGTTTGGTCAGGGCCAGAAGGAACACGACTATCAGATGCACTTAAACAGACAGGTGAAGCATCGTCAACTCCTCTCCTCTACTTCTCTACAGTCTATGTTGCTCTACTATTCCCAGTCTGATTAACTACGAAATTATACCTTATAATATTCTTCGATAAGTATGAAACCAGCGTTCCCAGTGAATTTACACACCAGAAAATAGTGGTAAAATGTAACACTAGCACGCCGTGCTAAGAGGATGTACAGCGATAGAAACACATCTCAACTGCTTAATACCGCACATCCGGTTTCTTAAAAAAAAGTTGTGTGTTTTTGTAACTCCTAAGTTATTAATAACCTCCTCACAAGCACTCTCTTACATCATCCCTGACGATAGACCTATCTGTATTAAATTTAATCTGATTTTGTGAAATTCGACCTTACTCAAGTGAGGCGCTCAAAGGTAGCATAATTTGAAACAATAACATTTCCTGCGCATTTCAGTTTGTTTTATGCAACTTTTGAGCACCAGATTTAATAAACCGTTATCATCTGAAGATTCAATTATTAAAATACCGATAAAAATTAAAAATAAAATTCTGTCTCTAAAATAAAGAGAAGGGTGGAAAAACAGTACCGAAAACGAGTAAATATGTTACTGTCTGGTTTTCGTCAAGTTACAGTGAAAAATTTGAAATATTTTCTAACACACGTCATCAATTTTTAAAGTGTGTAGCTGCCGATTTATGACAACGAGACCGCTTTTCAATTGGAACTACATTTTGCTGCAACACTGGAAAAACTATTCGAAGAAGTTTTCAACGACGTAACATATGTGAAACTTGATACCATCACAAACTACTGTCCCACGGTGAGGAGTAGAGATCACACAAACATGTTTCTGACCAACTAGAACCAATGCATGTTCCATGGACACTATGTTAGCTGGATGTACAGGTCAGAGAACAAATGCTTCCTGTCGTTCCGCACAGAAGAGCCAAAGAAACTGGTGCACCTGCCTAATATCGTGTAGGGCCCCCGCGAGTACGCAGAAGTGCCGCAACACGACGTGGCTTCGACTCAATTAATGTTTGAAGTAGTGCTGGAGGGAATTGACAACACGAATCCTGCACGGCTGACCATAAATTCGTAAGAGCACGAGGGGGTGGAGATCTCTTCTGAAAAGCACATTGCAACCAATCCCAGATGTACTCAATAATGTTCATGTCTAGGGAGTTTGGTGGCCAGCGGAAGTGTTCCTGGAGCCACTCTGTAGCAATTATGGACGTATGGGGTGTCACATTGTCCTGCTGGAATTGTCCAAATCCGTCAGAATGCACGATGGACATGAATGGGTGCAGGTGATCAGACAGGATGCCTAGGTACGTGTCACCTGTCACAGTCGTATCTAGACGTATCACGGGCCCCATATCACTCCAACTGCATACGCCTCACAGCCTCCACCAGCTTGAACAGTCCCCTGCTGACATGCAGGGTCTATGGATTCATGAGGTTGTCTCTATACCCGTACACATCCATCCGCTCGATACAATTTGAAACGAGACTCGTCCGAACAGGCAACATGTTTCCAGTCATCAATAGTCCAATATCGGTGTTGACGGGCGCAGGCGAGGCGTAAAGCTTTGTGTCGTACAGTCATCAAGGGTACACGAGTGGGCTTTCGGCTCCGAGAGCCCATGTCGATAACGTTTCGTTGAATAGTTCGCACGCAGACACTTGGTACCCCGGCACTGAAATCCGCAGCAATTTGCGGGAGAGTTGCACGTCTGTCACATTGAACGATTCTCTTCAGTCTTCATTGGCCCGTTCTTGCAAGATCCTTTTTCCGGTTGCAGCGATGTTGGAGATTTGATGTTGTACCGGATTCCTGATATTCGCGGTAAACTCATCAAATGGTTTTACGGGAAAATCCCCACTTCACCGCTACCTCTGAGATGCCGTGTCCCATCGCTCGTGCGCCGACTATAACACCACATTCAGACTCACTTAAATCTTGACAACCTGCCATTGTATCAGCAGTAACCGATCTAACTGCGCCAGACACTTTTTGTCTTACATACGAGTTGCCGACCGCAGCGCCGTATTCTGCCTGTTTACATGTCAGTTTTTGAATACGTGTGCTTATATCAGTTTCTTTGGCGCTTCAGTGTGTATTCCTCATCCCAGGAGCTCTCGGAGTGTCCTGTTGAAATATGTGTAGTTGCGTAAAGATTGGTTATCTACATCTATAGAACAGGATTGTGCAACCTTTTAGCTTACATGGACCAAATCGTAAGATGAGTATTTTTGGGGCGTACATAATATACTTGACAATAACAGTAACCATTGAGAAAAAAATAACACAATAGACCAATGACAGAATTGCAACGCTTAGCGGGAATTTCATATTGAAAATATTCAATTCACCGTAACTTCACACAAACGAAATTTTATCAATTTTTCTTTTTTCCGATCGTATCACAATAGATATTTACTTTTGGGCCGCTTTGATACTTGCTTCGGGGCGCATGCGGCCCGGGGCCCACGGATTGCACATCCCTGCTCCAGAATATTCCTGATGTAGCAAATTATTTCCCTCAGGATGTAAGGTAAGCATGTATCACAGAATGACGCTCAGTCATTATAGTCGGTACTTGTGAGCTGTACCACTCAACGCCTCCACAATACGGGCTACAGATAGCGATCGCGAAAAGTAGCGTCTAACGCGCTTGTGGCTACCTGTATCAAAAATAGTTCAAATGGCTCTGAGTACTATGAGACCTAAGTTCTGAGGTCATCGGTCCCCTAGAGCTTAGAACTACTTAAACCTAACTAACCTAAGGACATCACATACATCCATGCCCGAGGCAGGATTCGAACCTGCGACCGTAGCTGTCGCGTGGTTCTAAACTGTAGTGCCTAGAACCGCTCGGTCACTCTGGCCGGCTATTACCTGTGTCACAGTTAGACGCGGGACTCTTGTACAGTCAAAGGCGACCCAGTTTACGTTCCCGATTGAAAGTTATTTTTCCCTGGACAGTGAGACCGTTAGCGGTATGTATACCGCCGATGCACACCACAACAGATGGCTTCGAACTGTGGATCGGATGGTACGGTTCATTATAGTCATGGAAGAAAATATAGTTCTGCCATACTGTGATCATGGTGCGTGTTTCAGTACCTTTTTGTTCTTGTGTGCAACTCTCATCTGGTTCCACACACCTCCACACCACCACTAATGTCTCACAAGCGAACCTCCCGATCGCACCCCCCTCAGATTTAGTTATATGTTGGCACCGTGGATAGGCCTTGAAAAACTGAACGCATATCAATCGAGAAAACCGGAAGAAGTTGTGTGGAACTATGAAAAAAATAAGCAAAATATACTAACTGTGTAGTCCATGCGCAAGATAGGCAACATCAAGGATAGTCTGAGCTCAGGAGCGCCGTGGTTCCGTGGTTAGCGCGAGCAGCTGCGAAACGAGAGGTCCTTTGTTCAATCTTCCCTCGAGTGAAAAGTTTACTTTCTTTATTTTCGCAAAGTTACGATCTGTCCGTTCGTTCATTGACGTCTCTGTTCACTGTAATAAGTTAAGTGTCTGTGTTTTGCGACCGCACTGCAAAACCGTGCGATTAGTAGACGAAAGGACGTGCCGCTGCAATGGGAACCGAAAACATTTGATCGCAAGGTCATAGGTCAACCGATTCCTCCACAGGAAAACACGTCTCACATATTCTATACGTCACTGCTGACAGCATGCGCGTCACATGAAAGGAATATGTTGTCGACCCACCTAACTTGTACACTTGGCGAATGGGTAAAAAGATTTTTAGTGGATGTGATAATCACTCCCAAAAAAGTGATGAAAACATAAGCGTTTGTCACATAAACTGCAACAAATGAATGCAACAGTTTCACAGTCGCACAGTTTTCCCTGTGCTCTGTCAAAACACATGTTTTTAACGTTATCAAATTTTTCCGTGTGTAGACCGTCAAATCCTGCATATGTCCAAGCAAATCTGAACATGTCCTGGAATTTTGGAGAGCAAAGTTGATTATGTGTGAGTGCCTGAACTTTGATAATTGTCTGAAAATAAAAAAATTAAACTTTTGACTCGAAGGAAGACTTCAACCAAGGACCTCTCGTTCCGCAGCTGCTCGCGCTAACCACGGGACCACGGTGCTCCTGAGCTCAGACTATCCTTGATGTTGCCTACCTTGCGCATGGACTACTGAGTTTGTATATTTTCCTTATTTTTTTCATAGTTCCACACAGCTTCTTCCTGTTTCCTCGATTGATCTGTGTTCAGTTTTTCAAGGCCTGTCCACTGTGCCAACTTATAACTAAACCTGAGGAAGGTGCGATGGGGAAGTTCCCTGTGTCAGTATCATGCGCAGAAGGAGACACAATTTCACGACATGACAAATCATTTTGTCAACTATCCTGCCCCGTTCGAACTGTCGCATGCCGATACTGTGCTTCCTGATGTAGACAAGGAATCGTCATTCGCTTTCACGTCCTCACTTCGTTTGACAGGCTTCAACGGCCTAGAAGTAGCTTACGTGGATACCATATCCTTGCAGTACTAACTACTTACTCCACGCGTGCTGTTCTACATACCTTACGAATTTGGTGTATTTCGGGCGGTTCTTTCCAGACACTGCAATGTTCACAGCTATTAGGACAGATAGGCACAGCGTAACGGTAACTGGGTACCTTCCATGTGCAGAAGACCGACACTTGGGAGTATTCAGCGACGAGAGGGAGGCGGGCGAGGCAGCCGAGACTCAGGCAGGCTGTGCTGGGAGTGGCTGGCTGGTGTTTTCACGCCTGCCGTGTCCCCTCGCGGGCGGGTCGCCGCCTCGCAGCCGTTAGTCGCCTTGGGATGCGAGCCACTTGCCGGCGTGATAATACTGCTCGGCCTCCCCTCGCCCCGCCACGCACCGCCCCGTTGTGTTGCGGGGGAATCCGGGGCGCGGAGGCAGCCCTTCGTTAGAGAGGTTATTTTGCAAGTCTATCTGGCAAGCAAACTCGGCGGCGGTGCAGAATGAGGCGGCGGGGGCGCTTCGCGGCTCGCCACCGGCCTCTGGCAGCACTCTGCTGCCTCACAATGTGCCCGAGGCGAGCCCCTCTTTCTTCATCCAGTACTTCAAGAAAGGAAGCTTTCCAACACGACCGCCAACGTGTGCTTCTAGTTATAAACACTAACATTCGTGTTGTAAGGAAACAAATGTCTGTTATTGTGATTTACTGCGTTGAGAAACAATTTTCAGGAATAAATTTGTTGGAGGACATCCTATAGATAAATACAAGGCTACTGCCTCTATCACCATCAAACCAAGTGACGCTGCTCATAAGAACAGTAATAAAATAGAAATTTAACTAAAATTTTTGAAACAGTTCTGAAGAATGTTTGGTTGGTTTGCGGGAGGGGACGAAATGGCGAGGTCATAGGTTTCATCGGTTTAGGAAAGGATGGGGAAGGAAGTCGGCCCTGCCCTTCCAAAGCAACCATCCCGGCATTGGCCTGAAGGGATTTTGTGAAATCGCGGAAATTCTAAATCAGGATGGCTGGACGCGGGATTGAACCGTCTTCCTCCCAAATGGGAGTCCTGTGTGCTAACTACTGCACCACCTCGCTGGGTAAAGATTTTTTTTTTTTTTAATGATTCAATAAATTTTGCCAACATTTCATCTGACAGATATTTTTGGATCATTGGTACTCTGGATGACAAGATGTAAGTAGTCCTACACTTTGTACAACAAATATCAGCTGACCCGTAAGCAAACAAGTGTAATACAATGGGCATCATTGGGCGAATAGCTTCTATTTAGTTAGACTGTATGATATTAGATCATCCACTGGAATCAGCAAGAGTCGGTAGATACATGCGAACATATATTTCGAAGAAGTTTCCAACGCCGTAAAATCGATAGCGTCAGAAATCATTGTCCCGCCAAGAGGAGAAGAAGCTACCCTAACAATTTGCTGACCAGCCACGACCAATACATGTGTTCACCGCATGGGTAAAAAAAATGGTTCAGATGGCTCTGAGCACTATGGGACTCAACTGCTGTGGTCATAAGTCCCCTAGAACTTAGAACTACTTAAACCTTACTAACCTAAGGACATCACACACATCCATGCCCGAGGCAGGATTCGAACCTGCGACCGTAGCGGTCGTGCGGATCCAGACTGTAACGCCTTTAACCGCTCGGCCACCGCATGGGTATCGAGCTTCGCAGAACTGATGTTCAGAGTGTGTGCTGCAGGACCTGCATTGTCAGTAGTCTCAGTGTGATGAGTTGTCGTCAGGCATCGGCGCTGGTAAGTCGACTTGGGCTTCAAACACAAGTACCAGTGGGCGTTACAGTGGCAGACAGTCACCGTGGGTTTGGGCAAGGTGCGCAGGGCTTTACTCGCAAATCAGTTTTATCAAAACAACAACAATAGTGCTGCTACTCTTCGCGAGTATCGTCGCATCAAAGGAATATAGAGAGGTACTTCTTCTGCACTGGGGTTCAAGAAGATGCGGACGTTCGAATCAAGTGGCGACTTCAGAATTGCTCCTGGGAGAGGCCGACGGCCAGTTACACTACAAATGTTTCAAAAAGTTACTGTTTCCATGGCTGAGAATGCGGGAGGCACGACCTGTGCTACGATAGCTGAACATTCCAAGCTCAATATTTCGAAAAGTGCTGCGAACAATTGTGAAATGGTATCTCTAGCTCGGTTCCAGGCTGTCTTGGATGTAGACGGTTGTGACACTGAGCAACGTTTGTGACCGGGAACCTACACACGGTACACAACTAACAAATGTTACCCTCTCATGTGGAAATTTCACATGTCCTTGCAAGTGTTTCCACAAAATTTCATTGGCCTACTATCAGCCGTTTTCCGTAGAGACCATCTTAAGTAGCAAAAGTTTCATTGCAACCACCTAGCTGTGAATAAGGCAAGTATGAAATGCTGCTTACCAAATCGTCATTCGATCAATATTCGAATTATATGCGTTGCGTCTGTCTGGGAACCTTACTAAGAAGGGTTAACGTAGCAAGTAGACAAAAATCGAAGTAAAAGTGAGCGATTATACAAATGGGGTAGAAACGTCTGTGGGAGATACTACAAGAGTTGTTCACTGCATAGACACTTACTCTCGAACTTCAAAGGATCATGATCCCTTCCTCCAATATTCCTCTCTTACATTAACCTGTACAGAGGGGGAGCGAATGCCGTTCTTCCTACCGTACCATCCGTGAATGCAAAAGGAGGAGGAAAGAGTACCAATGCCACCACATCGTTCCCAGTTTCGCGGAATACAAATGTAGATATAACACGGAATATTGTTAACCAAAACTTAAAATGCGTCAGGCACATAGTGTCGCGGAAGGAAGCTGCTTGTCAGTCATTTTGGATATCGGGTATCTATCTAATGCACCTTTTGGAACAAAACTGTGGTTGACAAGACCTGGAACCATCTCATAATCCTTCACTGTACTATATCCCTGTTCATTCTGTCACCTGCAGTTGCCTCACAAGCATCTCACAGCGTCGCTAGAAAGACAGCATTGGATGCGGATATGCTTCATTTTGCTCCGATATTTAATGTGTAATCACAGGAATGCGGTAACTAGCTACAGTATAAATTTAAGCAGTGGAGTACCAATGTAGCTCTTTCTCCTCTTGGATAGCTAGCTGTACTTCTCTCTTTATCTTTATTTTTTGCCGTCTTTTATATCGATACATAGGGTATTTCGTAAGTACCTCCGGGAGTTCACAAGACTACAAGATAACAGAAAATAGACACACCAGCATCTCTACAAGTCTTCTACTCACATTAAAGGTTCCTGATAATGTGGCGAACGTCAGTATGTGCTAGGAATTCATTGAAGCCGCTAGCACTAAATGCCTGCGAAAACGTCACGGAAACGTGCTTTAAATTTTTTTCCACTTGATTGCCTACCTCTAGGTGCGAATTAACCGGTGCAGCAACACGGAGCGGATGATTTGTCTACACGTTTTGACGCAACTACACCTTAGTGCAACTACGGTACGGCTACTATTACGAATCGAAATTTCGAGAAATGCTCTACGCAATGACAGGACTAATTTACTGTATGTCTTATAGTGTTCACGCTGTGGTCTTCCCAAACCCCAGACGTACTTATGAACAACTCTGTATACTGACGAATTGTAATTCGGATATTGTTTGTGTTGTGTCTAGACAAGACAGCCTACACACAATGAGAGGAAGCCGAAAGGCACGCGCTACGCTCACGCAGATGGGCGTGAGGTCTGAAACAGGATACGTAATGAATGCTATAAAGAAAAGTACGTAGCTTCTGGAATACTTAACTTTAATCCATCCTTGGTACATCGCTATTGACGATATAAGTGAGACTCCATAGATACATGCAATGTTACTAATGGCGCCTTGCTAGGTCGTAGCCATTGACTTAGCTGAAGGCTATTCTAACTATTGGCTCGGCTAATGAGCAATGCTTCGTCAGTGTAGTCGCTAGCTACGTCGTCCGTACAACTGGGGCGAGTGCTAGTCCGTATCTCGAGACCTGCCTTGTGGTGGCGCTCGGTCTGCGATCACACAGTGGCGACACGCGGGTCCGACATGCACTAATGGACCGCGGCCGATTTAAAACTACCACCTAGCAAGTGTGGTGTCTGGCGGTGACACCACAGTTTGCGCCATAGATAGACATATCTGCAAAAGAATCTCAAATCAGAACACCCATCCACGGTATAAAGAGGTTTCTGTTAAGTCTTGGCATTTTCACTAGAAGAGCAGGAATTTCTCTGTATATTTTATAATATGCGTTCAAAATAGCATGTAATGAATCTGAGGTACTGAAATATATCAACATCAGTCGCAGAGGATCATCTACATATCGTCTTTAAAAAAGGACGTTGACATAAACTCAAGATTTAATTACTAACAATTGTGAGCTAAATGAGCCAGAATAATAATAGACTGTACGTTGGCGAATGTCAGCTTCCTCTGTATCCGATTTTATGAATTCATTGCATGTAATAGCGACGAACACATTTTCCTGTTATAATGAACAATTACCTTTCCTATGCCGTTCGTTGTACGAATGGAGTAATTGTAATTAACTTTTATTTGACAGATAAAATTAATTCAGTCCTCTGCTACCTCAAATGTGAACGTTTACCCAGTAATTTGTAAAAGTTAAAGAAGCTAACGCTAAATGTTATCATCCAAAATATAAATATTTCTCTGGTTCTTCATTTCAGATTTAGTATCCATCTCGTACTCGCAGCTGCCATAGGATGATATAGATGAGAAAGGACTGCGAATGCCTTCCCGTAATTAACGTGTTGAACATGTTGAACACGCCAAAGAAGAAAAGAAACGAGATTGTGTGCAAGTGTTTCCGCTGAGAAACCGACGGTAATTATCTCTCTCTCTGTGATATATTTGAAAATCTGATACTGCTTTGCACTAAAGTAGGAGGATAAAAGAGAGTACTAATTTATCTATCTAGTAGCTCGGCTGGTATAAGACTAATTCTTAAAGTATTTCTTTCAACACTACATTCTCTTTGTAGTAACAATTAGGCTTATTCGTGTTCCCTTTCTTTTTACTAACCATTTCTGGCAAAATAAAGTGACTGCGACGACGTCCTCAAGCCGTTATTTCAGTTAACGTGCAAATTCTGCTGGTGTCCAAAGATTCTGAACGGACGCGTTTGTCGCATCGGTCTTCGACTAGAGCGGAGGAACAAATGAATAGTCATTCCGTTTGGAGCGTTCCTTCCATTCCTCCTGATTTCGATATTTAACTATTTTTCTTCTGTTTTCCTCCTCTCTTCTTCATGGAGATGACTTAAGGTTTTGTTTCATAGACATGATCTGCATTTTATGTATAAAATGCATATTTGAACCATCAGATATTTTTATTTTGAACGCAAACTCTACCGGTTTCATCTTTACGGATGAACGGTTAAAATGGTTTAAGCCATCGTATTGCATTACTCATTACTTAAAATGTTCAGTGCGAGCCATGAATGTAAGTATGTGACACAGGACTTTAAAAGCAAACATCCGAATACTAAATGCATATATTCGGATGTTTTCTTCTAAAGTCCTGTGTCATATATATACATTCATGGCATGCACTAAACATTTTAAGTAATGACTAATGCAATATGGTGGCTTAACCATTTTAAATCTTCATCCGTGAAGATTTTCCAAGATTGAAACCGGTAGAATTTCGGCTTAAAATAAGAAAGAGCTGGTGGTTCAAATATGCATTTTATACATTATTTAAAGGATGTTGGCAGTCACCTTCCAACAATGGTTATCTACATTTTAATTTACAAAAATACTGAAGTATCTATGGGAGAATTTAGACTGCATTCTAAACAAGTGTTGACCGTTACACGTGTTTATTTCATTTTAAACCACGTTTCGATTAAAAAATGGTTCAAATGGCTCTGAGCGCTATGGGACTTAACATCTGAGGTCATCATTCCCCTAGAACTTAGAACTACTTAAACCGAACGAACCTACGGACATCACACACATCCATGCCCGAGGCAGGATTGGAACTTGCGACTGCCTATTTACACCATCTACGAAATCAAATATCACGATATACACAAATTTATTTCGAAAGGCCACTTTTTAATAAAAGTTTGTACGAATTTGTCGCTTCTAGCAACTACGAAAAATGCAAAGAGCATTTCTGGAACGCAGCTTGACACACTGGTTGAGGCTTGGAGCCGTATAAGACTTGCAAAGCATAAAAAATATGTGCGACAACCTTGAGTAACCACTGCAGACAAATTCTAAGATCCTATTTTCCAAAAAATAGAATGTCCTATTTCCTTCACCATCCCTCTCTAGCTGAGCAGGTAATCAGTATTTAATAACATCCACGTCGACGAAAAAGTCCAACCCTTCTCCTTTTCCTTCCTGCGATCCTTTCACGGAGACAGCATTATAGCCTCGACTGCCGTGCTGGAGGTTGAGTACTTAAATGCAAACAGAAGACACTGTTAATCCCGGGCGATGAGGAATTCCTGTGCACAGCATGTTGCAGAAGAATGCGCGGGTAATTTAGGCGAGCGGCCCGGCGAACTATTCGAGCCCACGGCGCGGCGCTCGCCTCTGCTAATTACCCGGGCACAAGGCGCGCCGCCTTTTGTTTCAAACTTGTTACTTTAATTCCGCCGGCTATATTCTTCGTGCGAGATTTTCCGAAAAGTTTTCCGGCGTCGGGAAGTGGGGTGAGGAAGAGGGGGGCGGGGCGGGCCAGGCAAGACGAGAGCCGGCGTGGACCGAGGCCGGGCACGGCTGCAGAGCCGGCTGCCGGCTGCCTGCTCTGGCTGCCTACCGGCGCACGCTACCTGCGGCCCAACTTGGCGAATAAAACGCAGCACGTGCCGCTGCTGCCGCTTCTCCGCCACCCGAATGAAACTTAACGCGCGCGGCCAATAAAGCGCCGAATACCCCGCAGGGGCGCCACGGTGTAATGGAGCAGTTCAGCCTGGCGTCCACGTCTGTCTCTATGTATCAAAACAACAAACGGAAGCCCCTGGAATCATTTCCTCGCGAGCAACGCATCAGCTGATACATTTACGTTCTTTCTTCTCCTTTATCATGTCTTATTGCGTTGTAGAGTGTCTTCCAAGCGTATCATTTGAACCCAATCATGATTCGTTACTTTCTTATCCACCATATGGAATATGCTGGTGCGTGTGCCGCCGCTGTAGTTACACTACTGCTAGGTACTCTATATCAGCGACCTCAGAATTCATCAGACATCGTGAGAGAGCAGAATGGCGCCCTCCGCGGAACTCAATGACTTCGAAAGTGCTCAGGTGACTGGCTGTCATTTGTGTTACACCTCAGAGAATGTGATGCAGTTCAAGTACTTGGGACGCTTGCTAACAAAAGACGTCCACTGCACAGACGAAATGCTCAAAGCCGCGTTCAACAATGACTCTCCTTCCCAGCAATTTGAGCTTGGAATTAATAGAAGAAACTGGTGAAATGCTACATCTGGAGCACAGCACTGTACGGAGCACACACATGAGGAAAAGGGAGAAAACTTACCCGAAAAGTTTTGAAATGTGATGCTGAAGAAGAATAGAGAAGATCGAGTGACAAATAGGGTGACAAACGACGATGTACTGAGAAGACTAGAAGAGAGGAAAGCTATTCTGAATACAATTCTTCAGAGGAAGGCCAAATGGATCGGACACATACTTAGGCACGAGGAGCGCATACACGACGTTATCGAAGGAGAGATCAAAGGAACTGAAAACAGGGAACGTTGGCGTCAGATATTCTCCACACGAAGATACGAACCTGCCTCTAGACAGATTAATACATGATGATAACAGTAAGTAATTTTCATCGACGATCAGAATGAGATTTTCACTCTGCAGCGGAGTGTGCGCTGATATGGAACTTCCTGGCAGATTAAAATTGTGTGCCCGACCGAGACTCGAACTCGGGAGCTTTGGCTTTCGCGGGCAAGTGCTCTACCAACTGAGCTACCCAAACACAATTAACGCCCCGTCCTCATACCTTTACATCTGTCAGTACCTCGTCTCCCACCTTCCAAAGTTTACAGAATATCTCCTGCGAATCTTGCAGAACTAGCACTCCTGAAAGAAAGGACATTGCGGAGACATAGCTTAGTCACAGCCTGGGGGATGTTTCCAGAATGAGATTTTCACTCTGCAGCGGAGTGTGCGCTGATACGAAACTTCCTGGCAGATTAAAACTGCGTGCCGGACCGAGACTCGAACTCGGCACCTTTGCCTTTCGCGGGCAAGAGCTCTACCAAGTGAGCTACCCAAGCACGACGCACGCCTTGTCCTCACAGCTTTAGGCATAGGTCCCGAGTTCGAGTCTCGGTCCGGCACACAGTTGTAATCTGCCAGGAAGTTTCATCGACAATGCTCATGAAAAACAATACGCGGACGCCAAAACTAGAGACGTGTCAGATGTGTCTGAGCGTAAAATCCGTGCTGATTTATCTGCAATATTCAGGATAAAACTAAAAGATGACTGCCTGCTCCCATTTTCATTGTTTGGCGAACAAGGAATTAGAAGACCATCTGCTACTAAAATGGACAGAAATTTTTCAGCTATGCTAACTCATCATCTAGGTAACAATTATGACAAGTAACGCATTAAGCCTCTTACGTAGGAAAATTATTAGATGTTCAGGGCCCAAATTAGGCGCTGATAGTTTCGTACAATCTTGGGACCCCAAGAAAGAAATGTGTCATCTAAAAACTAGGCTCTAGCCGGCCGCGGTGGCCGTGCGGTTCTAGGCGCTGCAGTCCGGAACCGCGGGACTGCTACGGTCGCAGGTTCGAATCCTGCCTCGGGCATGGATGTGTGTAAAGTCCTTAGGTTAGTTAGGTTTAAGTAGTTCTAAGTTCTAGGGGACTGATGACCTAAGATGTTAAGTCCCATAGTGCTCAGAGCCATTTGAACCAGCCAAAAACTACAAGTCATAGTGAGTATATTTGATGGTAAATACGATAAAGAGGAAATCACAGACTGAAATGCGCGAAGGTAGCAGAGTTTGACAATCATCCCGCAGCGACTGCCCCCTACCGGCTCCTTGTTGACAACTGGATACGAGGAAGGCAATAAATCCAAGAGTGCGGGCGAAGTCTCTTACTTGCCGGCGAGGACGTCTTTATCTGGCTGGTCCGCGCCGGCGCGGAGGAACCGCCGTAACAGCGAGTGGCCGCAGCGGCCACGGCAGCTACGGTCGCAGCGCTGCCTTTCCTTCCCCCTGGCAAAAGGCAGGCGGCAGCCCGGCGCAGCGCGCAGCAAACTTTGCGCTGGCTCGCGCTATCGACGGCGCGAGACGCGCCGCTGGCGCCGGCAGTATTTCATCCTACGGGACCCCAACGCGCGGGCCTAATTTATGGGCCGGCGGCCTAGTCCGTCTCAGATAGCGCGGTGCGGCGCGCACGCCACTTTCGCATCTCCGTAGGGTCGAGGCAGGCAAATCCGGGGCTCTCTATCTCCAGCTGTCCTGTTGTAGCTTTGGATGTCGGTTACGACGCAGAGTGCAACCAGATGCTCTCATCAAGGAACGAGACACAATATTGCATGTATCGAAACACGTCTTCGTCTACAGCATTTAAACTACGGTGTCGGAACTGGTCCATGATCAGATGATAAACGCAGAAGAGTGAACTTGCTTCCCCACAGAAAAAGATTCCGTTCTGTCGATTTATTTTAATGCCTTTTCGCCTGAACGCCATGGAGCATAAACCGTCGATCATACAAAGACGTCGTCAATGCAGAAATACTTGCTCATTCCCATAAAGCAGCGCACTTGGGTGTTACTGTTCTCTTTAGTATCCTAGGAAATGACGAAATACGACTCCCTACGTAGAGTGGCATGAAAGAGATGATTACATAAATATAAGATATGGTTCAAATGGCTCTGAGCACTATGGAACTTAACATCTATGGTCATCAGTCCCCTAGAACTTAGAACTACTTAAACCTAACTAAGCTAAGGACATCACACAACACCCAGTCATCATAAATATAAGAGATTTCAGTTTATTATATATTGCATATTTCCGGTATTTCACTGCGCGAAATACTTCAAAAAATGGTTCAAATGGCTCTGAGCACTATGGGACTTAACTTCTGAGGTCATCAGTCCCCTAGAACTTAGAACTACTTAAACCTAACTAACCTAAGGACTTTACACACATCCATGCTCGAGGCAGGATTCGAACCTGCGACCGTAGCGGTCGCGCGGTTCCAGACGGTAGCGCCTAGAACCGCTCGGCCACGACGGCCGGCCGCGGGATACTCACAAAGTTTTAATTAACACCTCGAAAACTAAACTTGATGAGTATATGAAGATGGTGGTGGCTCTCCATCTTCCACCATAATCGAGTCCATCAACATGAGGTGGCAAATATGAGGTAGCCAAGGAGGTGGAAACGTGGGGTCTACTACGCCAAGACTGCTTGGTAGCTACAACAGGAAAACACAATTAATTAGCAGGAGTGCAAAATAACAAAGTATTTATTACTTAACTTCGTTTTAGTCCATGATCAGTTGGTTGACAATTATAGAAGACGCGACTAGACTAAGTGTCTGTAGAATGACGTAATTTACAAGTCACAGATCTTGCAGTGACGAATTAATCTCTCGTAATCTTGAATGTCGAATCCGGTGAATTTGAAGATTAACTTGGAACGGAGCTACAAAGACTTGATTCAAATGGTTCAAATGGCTCTGAGCACTATGGGACTCAACCGCTGAGGTCATTAGTCCCCTAGAACTTAGAACTAGTTAAACCTAACTAACCTAAGGACATCACAAACATCCATGCCCGAGGCAGGATTCGAACCTGCGACCGTAGCGGATCTGCGGTTCCAGACTGCAGCGCCTTTAACCGCACGGCCACTGCGGCCGGCTAAAGACTTGATTGCAGCAATGACTGAGCTGCAGACGATGACTAACATCGGCGCTGGCTGACCACTGAGAGCGGCTACGAACTGTAGACTGGCACAACTGCACTACTCTCCCGCTGCACATGAAGTGGCCCAGCGGCGCCTCGCGGAGAGCATAAGTACTGCGACTGCCTGTGTACTCTTTGGCTAACACAGGCGTTCTTCTGTTCCGTTTATCGAGAGAATCGCATCCGGCGGATCGATCTCTCAGGTGGCGGTGTGGTCGTATGACTGACGACATCACAGATGGTATCTGTTCTTTCGCCCAACGCCTGTAAGCAGCTAATGGTCTGAATTTCATTGTATCTTCAAACGTGATGAGGGTGTTATTAATACTGTACATAGTCGTACTCCAATGAGTCACAGTTTTCCAAAAGACAGATGACTTAGCGAAGACACTGATTCTAAAAGTCCGCAATTTGGATGTTCAGGAAACATCCCAAACCGAAAATCATCTCGTTGTCATTTTGGAATTTCTTCGTAAGAGGAAACAAGAAGAAGCACTGGGTAACATGCCATACAATACGAGGGAGAGAAGAGGAAAAATCTGATAGCCCAAAAAAGCACCACGTGTGACTGTGTCCTGAGCAGTATGAACTCGTATGTTATCGTGAAGGAGAAGCATCCCTTTCAACAGCTTAGCACGACGCTTCGCACCGATAGCCTGCCATCACCTCGTCAGGAGATTTCGGTAATATGCTCCTGCGAAATGTTGCCCCACACGATTATACTCTGTTACCATCACATCACGGCAGTTAAAGAAAAACGAAAAGAAGGTAGCATCAGCTCGACCGATGATGGTTCGTTCTTCGCCTTTTTCGACGACGATGAATCCCCACGTTTCCATAGCCCTAGTCCACGGTTATTAGGTGACTAAGAAAGTCGTCTAAACTGATCTTACACAGCTGCAACATTTCTGTCGGTGTCTCAGTTCGGCAGGCTTTTTAAATGTGTGAGCATTTCCAAAACCCAGCGAGCGGCGATATTTGTTACTTACGAAATGTCGTGGAAAATGCTGAAAACTGATTCGTGACAGATTTTCAATTTTTCCACTGTTGCCTCAGTTCTGATACGCCGATCTTCGAACACGAGGGTTCCCACATCCCTTGCGATTCCCTGTTCTTTACAGAGAGATGGTCTGCCATTTCGTTTTTCATCATTCAGATCTGTTTCCCATGCTTTAAACGTCTGTCCCACGCACCAGCTGCGTTACATAATGCTGCTGTGTTGCCGTACACTTCACCTACCCTGTATGATTATAGAACCGTTTTTCCGGTTCGAATGCAGGAAAATAATTACCGCACGATCCTCCATTTCATTTCCACAAGAAATTTCCACTCTACAGCACAGCGTGCGCTGATACGATACTTCCTAGCACATTAAAACTGTGTGCCGAATCGGTACTCGAATCTGGAACCTTTGAATTTCGCCGGCAAGTGCTCTCCCAAATAAACTGCCCAGAGCTCACCTTCATAGCTATACCTCAGCCGGTACCGCAGACGGGTTGGAAGCCAGACTTGGACAGCTCAGCTGGCAGAGCACTTTCCCGCAAAAGCAAAGGCCCCAGCTACACTTTGTCAGTCGGCTGGGACATTTTGTTTCGGCCTTTCTAGCGGTCTGCTGCGGCATTACGGCGCGGGGATTTCAGTGTGATTGAGGGCTGAGGACTTGTACTTGCTAATAAATAAAATAATTAAGTAAATTTATTGTTTATAGGCGATGGCTAAAAGTTCATGACTATTGCAACTGAAGCACGTAATTCGAAAGAAATAACGCTGAGAAGCAGGCACGAAGAAAGATGGTTTTAGTATGCTTAGAATTTCATATTATAAACTACACTATTTCGGTTAATATTAAAAAAATTGGAAGGAAACGAAACAATGTGACCCTTCACAATTACCATTTCGAATGAAGTAACACTGTGAAAAAAATAGAATTAATTTAATCCTTGAAAACTGATACAAGTATTGTGTCAGAAATCATTTACTGGAACGCCTGGTTTGATTCGCTGGTCAGTTGTGAATTATTTCCGTAGTTTCTATATCGTTTCTATTACATCCACTCGCTGAAACGGTATGCTCTGCCGAGCCTCAGTGAGATCATATCAAGGGATCTTCAGAACGCAACAAGTCAGTACTTTCTAACCTCAATGCTTTCACCTCCTACCATTTTGTAGACAGTTTAGAATGGAAAGAGCAGGTGCTTTATTGTCAAATCACAGTGCTTTCTTCATGGAAGTTTTTGTAAAACCAAGAAAACTGAACCTAAATGTACTACACGTATGAGGAATAGAGATCCAGATACCTCTGCAGAAATAAACGCGTACGCGTGTTACCGATTTTCCACAAATTTGGCTCAGCTTGGGCAACTGATGTAGAGAACACTGGATTTTGTCTTTTGAGTACAACGGAAACTTTCTGTTTCGTTGCACTGACAGACGTTTCACACTTGGACTCCACAGACGGTAAATCTTCAAGATTATCAATTTCAAAACCACAAGTTTCCACATAATATTTACGGTGTGACTAGTAGTTTAGGGAGGCCAAAGAAAACTTACATCCGGTCGAATGGAGTCGATTTGTATTGTGATTTTTCTAAACACCGGTGTAGTTTCTTAACCACAGAGGCATCTCACCGGATAGTTAAGAGCAATCAGCGTTATTTTCCACGTCAGAATGACACAAAGAATTCGCTGTTATCCTGAAAGCTTACCTTAAGGATTCCCAGTGCAATTCCTCGTTAATTAACTGAGTTAAATTTCTTCGTTGTGATATGAAATGAGTGTTCGTCTTAGGTAATCTGTGCTACGTTACGAACATGAAGATATGTTCTAACAACTGCGACCGGTACTATAAGCAAATGTTCATTGAGGTTATGTGTAGTTTTGCTGTCCATTATCTGAATGATACATAACTGTACCATGGACAGACAAAATACTTACTGCAGCAGTATGTGTTTAGTTACAGCTGTTAATAAATGACCTGCATGCCAACATGTGGGTGTGGACACTTGTTAACAGTGGGTAAACGTAAACATTATTCTGGAGCAGTCTGCAGTAAAGCAGTAAGTGTCTGTAGCACTGTTAGAGAATAATTGAGTAAGGACGTGGCTCCCTCGGCGGACCGGCGTAGAGTCGCGGCGTGCAGCACACTCTGCACATGAATGACATGCAGCGTAGTACTACCTCATTAACAACAGCGTAGTGTTATAGTCATATTGTTAGTCAGGAAGAAGGGAGCCGCCCCTACTCATCAACACCAGCTAATTGCAAAATGACCCACAAGCTTAAAAGAAAGAATCATCGTCAAGAGTTTCATGTGTTCCTACTGCGTCAATGACTGGTTAAGGGTTCTGTATTGAAAGTAACAAATATTCCCATAGCCTGGAGGTCTCCTTCTCTGCCGGCCGGTTTGGCAGAGCGGTTCTAGGCGCTACAGTCTGGAGCCGCGTGACCGCTACGGTCGCAGGTTCGAATCCTGCCTCGGGCATGGATGTGTGTGATGTCCTTAGGTTAGTTCGGTTTAAGTAATTCTAAGTTCTATGGGACTGATGACCTCAGATGTTAAGTCCCATTGTGCTCAGAGTCATTTCAACCATTTGTCCCCTTCTCTTGTCGGCTAAATCCTGGAGATGAATATTTCTTATCTCCCTACTTATCAGCACTGAACTACTGCGTTAGGGACTGTATTTGTGGAGGAGGACACTTAGACGTTAGAGTTCTGTTGCTTATGATCTCGACCCAGCAATAAACTCACACCGCTTAAATTACGAGGTGCTGCATTACATGAATAGGAAGGTTAGGATTTAACGTCCCGTCGACAACTAGATCATTAAAGAAGGAGCAGTAGCTGCGATTGTTTCAAGGATGGAGAAGGAAATCGGCCGTGTCCTCTCAAACAAGTCGTTCCGGCATTTGCCTGAAGCGATTTAGGAAAATCACGAAAAAACCTAAATCTGGTTGGCGGGACGGGGATCTGAACCGTCGTCCTCCCCAATGTTAGTCCAGCTTGCTAGCCACTACGCCATCTCGCTCGGTATTACCTGAGAGTTTCGACATTGATGCGAATACATAGAAAGATGGATCCTTTATTGTATGATTATATGATAGCGGAACAAACACTGGTAGCAGTTACTTCTACCAGGTTAAGATTCATTGGGAGAGTCCTTAGAAAATGTAGTCCATCAACAATGGAGGTGGCTTACAAAACACTCGTTCGACCTATACTTGAGTACTGCTCATCAGTGTGGGTCCCGTACCGGGTCGGGTTGACAGAGGAGATAGAAAAGATCCAAAGAAGAGCGGCACATTCCGTCACAGGGTTGTTTGGTAAGCGTGATAGCGTTACGGAGATGTTTAGCAGAGTCTGCGAGAGAGGCGCTCTGCATCGCGGTGTAGCTTGCTATCCAGGTTTCGAGAGGGTGCGTTTCTGGATGAGGTATCGAATATATTGCTTCCCCCTACTTATACCTTCCGAGGAGATCACGAATGCAAAATTAGAGAGGATTTCCGGCAGTCGTTCTTCCCGCGAACCATACGCGACTGGAACAGGAAAGGGAGGTAATGACACACCGTTGGGTGGCTTGCGGACTATAAATGCAGATGTAGATGTAGATGTTCTGCGTGGTATCTTTTGCCAGTCCCATGAAGAAATGAGCCGTCCAGAAGGAATGAGGAAAACGTATGTTTCCACGGCGCGCTGTGACGCAGCCCGGAATAATTTGGCAATGTGATATAGTACTGCGCGAGCTCCGGCGCCGAAGACGGCGACTTGGGCGTCGACCGTCGTCAGTATTCGCGGCCGGCGTCCGGTGATAGCCCCTCGCCGTCGCCGTATCGAGCGTGGGGTCCGGCGCCGCCCCGTCAGCGTCGCGGCGCGTCGCGTCGCGTCGCGCAGCGCACTTTGCATATGTATGCCCGACTGCCCGCCGTCGGCGCCGGCAGCGTCCGGCGGGCGAGCGCGCCGCGACGCCCTCCTTCTTTACGACGGCCGGGCACAAACACGGGTATTAACGCGGGCCTTCGCCTCTGGACCTACGTCCCGAGGAGCTGCGCTCTTCTGCACAAAGGCGCTCGTTAGGCCGCTGGACGCAGTTGTTAGACGCGATTCCAGCCCTCGCCGGCGCGGCGATAATCGATACCATTCAAAGGCTGGCGCGACCTCGGCGGGTTCTTCAGCTCTCCAGTGCTGGATGCGAGGACCTCGCTAAAGCCTCTCCAATGATGCGTCCATTTGGTGCGTCCAGCGGGAGGTCGTGGCCCTACACAGAGCACTAGAGCGAGGTGGAGTCCACCATTATTTATGGCATATCTATTGGCCTACAAGCGGAAAAGAGGGGTGAAAGAATATTGATGCTGAAATATGTTTATCTCTGGCACAACTGCAAATCGATAAATCGAGAACATTTCAAACGTACTGTAACACAAGTTTCTTAACAAACAAATGAAAATATTAAAAAGGGAACCTCCCCATCGCACCCCCCTCAGATTTATCTACATCTACATCCACATCCATACTCCGCAAGCCACCTGACGGTGTGTGGCGGAGGGTACCCTGAGTACCTCTATCGGTTCTCCCTTCTATTCCAGTCTCGTACTGTTCGTGGAAAGAAGAATTGTCGGTATACTTCTGTGTGGGCTCTAATCTCTCTGATTTTATCCTCATGGTCTATTCGCGAGATATACGTAGGAGCGAGCAATATACTGTTTGACTCTTCGGTGAAGGTATGTTCTCTAAACTTTAACAAAAGCCCGTACCGAGCTACTGAGCATCTCTCCTGCAGTCTTCCACTGGTGTTTATCTATCATCTCCGTAACGCTTTCGCGATCACTAAATGCTCCTGTAACGAAGCGCGCTGCTCTCCGTTGGATCTTCTCTATCTCTTCTATCAACCCTATCTGGTATGGATCCCACACAGCTGAACAGTATTCAAGCAGTGGGCGAACAAGCGTACTGTAACCTACTTCCTTTGTTTTCGGATTGCATTTTCTTAGGATCCTTCCAATGACTCTCAGTCTGGCATCTGCTTTACCGACGATCAACTTTATATGATCATTCCATTTTAAATCACTCCTAATGCGTACTCCCAGATAATTTATGGAATTAACTGCTTCCAGTTGCTGACCTGCTACTTTGTAGCTAAATGATAAGGGATCTATCTTTCTATGTATTCACAGCACATTACATTCGTCTACATTGAGATTCAATTGCCATTCTCTGCACCGTGCGTCAATTCGCTGCAGATCCTCCTGCATTTCAGTACAATTTCCCATTGTTACAACCTCTCTATACACCACAGCATCATCTGCAAAAAGCCTCAGTGAACTTCCGATGTCATCCACAAGGTCATTTATGTATATTGTGAATAGCAACGGTCCTATGACACTCCCCTGCGGCACACCGGAAATCACTCTTACTTCGAAACACTTCTCTCCATTGAGAATGACATGCTGCGTTCTGTTATCTAGGAACTCTTCAATCCAATCACACAATCGGTCAGATAGTCCATATGCTCTTACTCTGTTCATTAAACGACTGTGGGGAACTGTATCGAACGCCTTGCGGAAGTCAAGAAACACGGCGTCTACCTGTGAACCTGTGCCTATGGCTCTCTGAGCCTCCTGGACGAATAGCGCAAGCTGGGTTTCACACGACCGTCTTTTTCGAAACCCATGCTGATTCCTACAGAATAGATTTCTAGTCTCCAGAAAAGTCATTATACTCGAACATAATACATGTTCCAAAATTCTACAACTGATCGACGTTAGAATTGGCACAGTGGATAGGCCTTAAAAAACTGAACACAGATCAATCGAGAAAACAGGAAGAAGTTATGTGGAACTATGAAAAAAATAAGCAAGTTATATAAACTGAGCAGTCCACGCGCAAGATACGTAACATCAAGACAGAGTGAGTTCAGGAGCGCCGTGGTTCCGTGGTTAGCGTCAGCAGCGGTGGAGCGAGAGGTCCTTGGTTCAAGTCTTCCCTCGAGTGAAAATTTTATTTTCGCAAGGTTATGATCTGTCCGTTCGTTCATTGACGTTTCTGTTAACTGTAATAAGTTTAGTGTCTGTGTTTTGCGACCGCACCGCAAAACCGTGCGATTAGTAGACGAAAGGAAGTGCCGCTCCAATGGGAACCGAAAACACTTGATCGCAAGGTCATTGGTCAACCGATTCCTCCACAGGAAAACACGTCTGATATATTCTATACGACACTGGTGACGGAATGTGCGTCACATGACAGGAATATGTTGTCGACCCACCTAACTTGTACACTAGGCGAATGGGTAAAAAGATTCTTCTACCTTGCCCCATTTAGGTTTTCTTGTGGGTGTGATAATCACTCCCAAAAAAGTGATGAAAAAATAAGAGTTTGTCACATAAACTGCAACAAATGAATGCCACAGTTTCACAGTCGCACAGTTTTCCCTGTGCTCTGTCAAAACATATGTTTTTAACGTTTTCAAATTTTTCCGTGTGTAGACCGTCAAATACTGCATATGTCCAAGCAAATCTGAGCATTTCCTGGAATTTTGGCGAGCGAAGATGATTATGTGTGAGTGCCTGAACTTTGATAATTGTCTGAAAATAAAGAATTAAACCTCTCACTCGAGGGAAAACTTGAACCAAGGACCTCTGGTTCCGCAGAGGCTCACGCTAACCATGGGACCACGGCGCTCCTAAGCTCACGTCCTCCTTGATGTTGCATATCTTGCGCATGGACTACTCAGTTTGTATATTTCGCTTATTTTTTTTCATAGTTCCACACAGCTTCTTCCTGTTTTCTCGATTGATCTGTGTTCAGTTTTTCTACGCCTATCCACTGTGCCAACTTAATAACTAAATCTGAGGGGCGTGCGATGGGGATGTTCCCTTGTAAGTGAAAAATGGAACAAATTAGACATACAAAAGCAGTTATACTGGAAAGAGTGATAGGCTCATGGTGTCGGTACTAGGCCAACTGTAATAGTATTCCCGGAATATCGGAGAAATAGAGGGGCTGTATTACAAGACAAATTTGATTAAGTAGCACACAACTAATGGGAACGCTTAGCAGATTTATACTTACGAAGAAACGGGTGCTACAAACAAAGCAAAAAATGAAAAAGACGGAGTGGGAGACACAGAACTTAGATAGAAGAATAAAAATAACGTAAGAGATATACTATAAAATGATAGGATAGAAGTAATCCAGGTGCCGTACCAGCTTATAGGTCAAGCAACCACCTCTTGGCACACACAATGTCAAACATATTCAGTCAGCTTGTAAAGGAAAAATTAAGACCAGCCATTCCTCGAAACACGTATTTGAGCTAAAAAAAAAAAAATTCTCAGAAACGTTGTATGATAATTCGTAAGTATCATTTCCAGAACAAGTTCATCATATACTCGTATATATATTGTGACATTCACCGTAAATGGTTCAAAAGGCTCCGAGCACTATGGGACTTAACTTCTGAGCTCATCACTCCCCTATAACTTAGAACTACTTAGACATAACTAACCTAAGGACATCACACACATCCATGCCCGAGGCAGGATTAGAACCTGCGACCGTAGCGGTGGCGCGATTCCAGACTGTAGCGCCTAGAACCGTTCGGTCACTCCATTCTGCAGATTGCTTAGTAAGTTTTTCCATACAGAGAATTAATGTAGACAAACATCTTTACCTTTTCATCGGAAAACGTAGTGTTAACCAACTAATAAATTACTAGCGGAGAGCTCCTTGACTTAATATTTTATCAGTTGTCATCGATAAAAAAACCTAAAGTTATTGAAAAGTGTCACAAGTGCGTATGAATATCAATAAAAATTCAAACAAAAACCAACGGTCAAGCAATGGTGTCAAATTACTGTACCCCTATCTTTTCTTTCGCTACAGTCAATATCAAATTCTGATTTCACAATGAAGTTATTATTGTCTCTCTTCCTAATGTTCATTCACGGATAAAACGTGGGAAGTACAACAATACGTGTAATATTTAATCTGAAAGTGATCGTGTGAATGTCCTCTACAGTTCCGGTACACTACGAGATCAAAAGCATCGGGACATCCCGGAAAAACGTTTTTCATATTAGGTGCACTGTGCTGCCACCTACTGCCAGGATCTCCATATCAGCGACCTCAGTCGTCATTAGACATCGTGAGAGAGCAGAATGTGGCGCTCCGAGTGTGTACGCGAGATTTCCACACTACTAAACATCCCTAGGTACACTGTTTCCGAAGTGATAGTGAAGAGGATACGTGAAGGGACAGCACAAAAGCGTACAGGCCGACCTCGTCTGTTGACTGACAGAGACCGCCAATATTTGAAGAGGATCGTAATGTTTAACAGGCAGACATCTATCCAGACCATCACACAGGAATTACAAACTGCGTCAGGATCCCCTGCAAGTACTATGACAGTTAGGCTTGAGATGAGAAAACTTGTATTTCATGGCCGCACATCACGACGGTAAATGCTAAACGACGCCTTGCTTGGTGTAAGGAGCGTAAACATTGAACGCCTGAACAATGGAAAACGGTGTGTGGAGTGACGAATCGCGGTACACAATACGGCGATGCGATGGCAGGGATTGGGTATGGGGAATGCTCGGTAAACGTCATCTGCCAGCGTGTCTACTGCCAACAGTAAAATTCGGAGGCGGTGGCGTTATGGTGTGGTCGTGTTTTCCATGGAGGCGGTTTGCACCTCTTGTTTTGCGTTGCACTATCACAGCGGAGGCCTATATTGATGTTTTAAGCACCTTCTTGTTTCCTAATGTTGAAGAACAATTTGGAGAAGGCGATTACATCTTTCAAGACGCTCGAGCACCTGTTCATAATGCACGGCCTGTGGCGGAGTAGTTACTCGACAATAACATCCCTGTAACGGACTGGCCTGCACAGAGTCCTGACCTGAATACTACAGCACAACTTTTGGATGTTTCGGAACGCCGACTTCGTGCCAGGCCTCACCGACCGACATCGATATGTCTTCTCAGTTCACCACTCTGTGAAGCATGGGCTGCCATTTCCCAAGAAACATTCCAGAACCTGACTGAACGTATGCCAGCGAGAGTGGACGCTGTCATCAAGGCAAAAGGTGGGCCAAGACCATATTGAATTCCAGCCAGGTGTCCGGATACTTTTGATCACATAGTATACCTACTGGTCCTGCATTGTTAGGAACCCAAGGAGAGGTGCATTATTCTCACGGAGAGTTATAACGTCAGCAAATAGTATCCTTTTTAATTATACTCAATTACACTTTATCAATTCCACATACTCTATGCATTACTCGACGCTTTTCTTAGTATACAGGGTGAACAACGCTGGTCAGTTGTTATATATTTGGCACAGTGTTTTCTGGATGTATGTGTTGCACTTCACCATGTGCCCGTAAGATCTTTCAGTAAATATACAGGCTTTCGTAGCCGTTGTCACTGAAGTTAAAATCTGCTGGGTTATTAGTCATCGTCATGTTTCTTCTAAAATGTTCCACGTTTCGACCCCTCTGCTGGGATCTTCCTCAGGACCTTTTGGTGTCCACTACTGCTAGAACACTGTCAGAGAGGAGTGTCGCGTCCACTTATAAAGGGGGAATTTTCTGGCGTTCGTGCTGGAGAAGTAGTATTGGTTAAAATTCATATGGCTACCATTGATGGGCCATAGTCATAGGCTAATACAGAAGAAGGGGCGTTTGTAGCTCATCTCCTGTGGATACCATTGGCGGTCATCGTCATTGGATAGAAATGCACTATTCCACACTTACGCTGGAGAAGGTTCAAATGGCTCTGAGCACTATGGGACTTAACATCTGAGGTCATCAGTCCCCTATAATTTAGAACTACGTAAACCTAACTAACCTGAGGACATCGCACACATCCATGCCCGAGGCAGGATTCGAACCTGCGACCGTAGGGGTCGTGCGGTTCCAGACTGAAGCGCCTAGAACCTCTCGGCCACACCGGCCAGCGCTGGAGAAGGGTTATTGGTTGAAATGCCTGCCACCGCTATTGGTTGGTCGTCATCAGTGGCTAGATTGGAAACGGACAGAGCAAGAGAGGGGGAATGTTTACCCAAAATATTATTGTCCGCGTTGTTTATGCCGTTCACACATCGCGGCCGCGTATTTACTGCCTTGATGGCGGGGAGCCACGATGCCGAAAGCCTGTAGCCGTCCTCTCTATTGAAATTAGATGCATTCTTAGAAATTTCAACCGCTTCTCGGACCTTTCTTCTATAAATGTTTGTTTCTTTAGCCAGTACACGTACGTTATTAAAATCGATGTCAGAGCCACAGTTCTCGTGATGTTCCGCTACTGCCGATTTTGCACTTTGTTTTAGCCGCATGTGCCGTTCGTGTTCCTTAATGCGTTCTTGAACAGTTCTTTCGGTTTCGCCTATATACCTTTTGCCGCAGCCACATGACACTTGATAAACGCCTGCATTCTGGAGGTAATAAGGTGCATCCGTTTTCCGTCGGAAAAAGTCTTTTATTTTGTTTTGACTAAAGAAAAATGTCTGAGTACCATTTTTCTTTAAAATTCTGCTTATGCGGTCAGTGACCCCAGAAACGAACGGTAACCTTACGGAGTGAGAAGGCGGTTCCTCGTCATTGTTGGCATCTCGCTGGTAAAAGAAATGCTTTTATAAAACATTCGAAACATTTTTAGAAATTATACGCACACTGAGGATATCTGCAGCTGACCTTCTTGTTAGCTTCGATGTGACATCGTTATTTACTAGCGTCCCAGTCTCAGATACAATAAAGATCATTTTAACTTCAAGGTCTTTTAGGATTTATACCATCCATGTATCATTCTTTTCCAAAATTTCGAACAGTGTTAGAATTACGACTGAAAATCAGTCAGCAATAATGTGGTTAGGTTCCCTTCCCCTGCCTTTTCCCACACCGAGACAGTAACACAGCTGCGGACGGAGGGTTTTGTTGAAGCTATAGTCTTGTAACTCGAGACAGCAACTGGCGGTGAGGCGCTGACGTCTGAGCGACTCTCGCAGACGGCCGTAGGGTACGCCGGAAAGTGGAGGGCGCGGAGCTCAGTTTTCTGGGCGGACGCGCCGGAAGGGTGAAGCCGGCGGCCGGCGTCTGGCGTCGCGTCGCTCGAGCTGTTTTTGCTCGGCTGTTATTGCAGCCTGATTAAACGCGCTGCCTAATGTGTACGGCTGTCCGCGCAAGAAGAAGCGGCCGCTCCAATCACGGAGCGCCGCTTTTACTTGACCCGGCCCCCTGTCCGTCCCCCACCCACGCCGCTGCCGCTGCCGCTGCCGCTGCCGCCTCCTCCGCTCCGGGATCCATAATTAAAAGGCGCTGCGAGACGCAATTAACACTTGGCTAGCGGTGGCGTCAGCTGGCGCCAGGGGTATCCGCCAACTTTTGCCGTCTTTTGAGCCCGGGGTTGTCCACTGCAACTGGCGTCGCTTCTGGCAAGGCTGTCCAAACCCTTGAAAGGCATCCCGGTAGAGAACTATGGCCCTCAACTGGTACACTTGACACAGATAAGGAGGCATCATCATTGAGAGGTACGACAATGTTATGACTAACTAACAGCAATTGAAAACTTTTGGAAACCGGGACTCGAACCTGAACTTCCTGCTTTTCGCGGACACTCGTCTGGGTCATTTCACTGTCTGAATCATCCCTCAGGCTAGCCTCAACTGTTGTTTTTTTTGTTGTGGTCTTCAGTCCTTAATGCAGCTCTCCATGCTACTCTATCCTGTGCAAGCTGCTTCATTTCCCAGTACCTACTACAACCTACATCCCTCGGAATCTGCTTAGTGTACTCATCTCTTGGTCTCCCTCTACGATTTCTACCGTCCACTCTGCCCTCCAATACTAAATTGGTGACTTAACTATGATTTCTGAATACTCTATAGGATGTAATGAAGGTTTGAGTCATGTCTGGAGTAAGGTTC
The DNA here is from genome assembly GCF_021461395.2 of Schistocerca americana. Lineage (NCBI taxonomy): Eukaryota > Metazoa > Arthropoda > Insecta > Orthoptera > Acrididae > Schistocerca > Schistocerca americana. Next base: position 177,636,769 of record NC_060119.1, on the reverse strand, counting down.
AGACGGAGTAATGCATAAGGCGGTTGCTCGCGTAAAGGAAGAAGTCCGGTATGTAGTTCACGTCTGGGACTAATTACAGTGTGTCATTACAAAGTCAATACATTGCAAGTTAGGCATATCCGAACGTCTGCAGTGATATCGTCTCATTTCATTGCGTCTTCATTGTTATCATCCCCGTGGGGCTATAAACTGCAATTCAGTGCATTTTGAAACATATACTGTGTTCGAACGTTACGAATTACCTCGAAGAAAACGATTTATTGACAAATAGCACAGGTTCAGAAAATATCATTTGAACGCAACAACGTCTTTAGTAACTTGAAGCCGCGCGGGATTACCCGAGTGGTCTAATGCCCTGCAGTCATGGACTGTGCGGCTGGTCCCGGCGGAGGTTTGAGTCCTCCCTCGGGTATGGGTGTGTGTGTGTTTGTCCTTAGGATAATTTAGGTTAATTAGTGTGTAAGCTTAGGGACCGATGAACGTAGCAGTTAAGTCCCATAAGATTTCACACACATTTGAACATTTTTGAGTTACTTGAAGTAATGAGTACTATCGATAGAGGATATCAAATTGATTCCATATTTCTAGAACGCTTTTAACACCGTTCCTCACAAGCGACTTCTTATCAATTTGCGTGCTTACGAAGTATCGTATCAGTTTTGGGACAGGATTCGTGATTTTCTGTCATAATGATCACAGATCGTAGTAATCGTCGGAAAATCATCGAGCAAAACAGAAATGATATTTGCGTTCCCACGAAAATGTTACAGACCCTCTCCTGTTCCTAATCTGTATAAACGACTTAGGAGACAATCTCAGCAGCCTTCTTTGCAGATTATGCTGCCATTTACCGTCTCGTGAAGTAATCAGATGATCAAAACCAATTTCGGAATGACTTGGGCAAGATAACTGCATGGCGCGAAGAGTGGCAACTGACTGTAAATAATGAAGTATTCCGCATCAGCACTAAATGAATCAGCTGTATTTCGGTTACACGGTAAATCACACAAATTTAGACGCTATGAGCTAAGCTAAATACCTGGGGATTACAATTACGAATAACTTAAATTGAAAAGATCACATAGATAATGTTGTGGGGAAAGCTGACCAAGGATTGCTATTTACTGGCAGAACACATGGAAGACGCAACAGGTCTGCTAAAGGACTGCCTGTACTACGTTTGTCCGCGCTCTTCTGGAGTCATGCTCAGCAGTATGGTATCCGCATCAGAAAGGAATGACGGAGTAAATCGAAAAAGTTCAAAGAACGGCAACTCGTTTTGTTTTATAGCGAAAAAGGGGAGAGAGCGTCACCGATCTGATATCCGAGTTGGGGTGGCAGTCATTAAAACAAAGATGTATTACGTTGAGGCAGTATCTTTTCACAAAATTTCAGTCACGAACTTTCTCCTCCGAAGGCTAAATTATTTTGTTGGCTCCCACCTACGTAGGAATAAATGATCATTGTAATAAATTAAGAGAAAATAGAGCTCGTGCGGAATCATTTAACTGTTCCTTCCTGCGGCACGCTGTTCGAGAGTGAAACAGTAGTGAGCGAAACAGCTTGGTGAATTGCAGAGGAGTCATGTAGATAAAAGTGTTCATGTACTTCATTTCATGACGATATTATCAACGGTGGTGTCAGTGACTGGGCTGCGAATATACCAATACGTCTTCGTCGCTGAAAAAGGTATCTTCCCAAATGATTATTCAGTGAGCACCGAATGATACTATACGTTTCGTAATATCAAATTACTAAATTTCAATTTGATAATTACCATAATTGTATTATTACTTTATTTGTATGTAACAGTATTAAAAATTCAATTATAAAGGCTGCCATAATTACTATATATGATCCGCTGGTTTCGATGAAGGACTTAATAAGTCTTATCTTACTAATAAATGAATCTAACATTCAACCTTTAATTAATCACCCTCAGTCTAAAACTGTGTTATCCTCAGAATTATTTCGAAGTGCTACTTCTGTTTTTTTTATTTTTTTTTATTTTTTTTTTAAGTATTAGACAGGCGTTCTGTGCTGAATTCTTGAAAGTAACCGTTATTATCCTCAGTATGGAACAACATGCAATGTATATTTTGCTACCACAATAACGATTGAACCACTTCAAAGTAACTCTGTTTCCAAAAATATTATGCAGTATAAAACTTTTGCGATATCTGTAATATCAGTAATAGATTCGTACTCTTCCTCAACAGGAGAATAACTCTTCTTCTGCATAGATAGCCGAAACTGTGCATGCTTGAAGAAGTAGACTAAAAATAAAATTATATGATGAAACCATTATTTGAATTAGATTTTACACGAAATGAAACTTTTTCTAGTGTACCTAATTTTCTATCCTCTCATGATTGTGGAATTTACATTAAAAGTTATTCTGCAGCGTGGAATTCAGCACTGAAGATAGAGTACTTAGCAGATCGAGAGTCGCACACAGGTATTCGTCTTCAGGAGCAACACCCTGGCATCTGATCAACCCAATATGCCTCCTCACAACCTCAGTTAAGACTACATCGCGGCTAATTCGTCTCGCATATAGTCTTCATACAGACTCTCCGTCGTGCCTTGGTATATCATTACCTGTGACACACAAAGAATATGGTGGAAAGTGGCTTAACCTCAGCCTGGAAGTAGATTCTAAAGTAACTTCTGGTAGAATGAATTCTTTCTCCCAGATGTGTTAGCTTCTCTATGGAGGCTGGCTCTGAGCACTATGGGACTTAACATCTATGGTCATCAGTCCCCTAGAACTTAGAACTACTTAAACCTAACTAACCTAAGGACAGCACACAACACCCAGCCATCACGAGGCAGAGAAAATCCCTGACCCCGCCGGGAATCGAACCCGGGAACCCGGGCGTGGGAAGCGAGAACGCTACCGCACGACTACGAGATCCGGGCGTTCTCTATGGAGAAGCTGTAGGAAAAAATACTGACGAACAAACTGAACCTACCAACATGCCTAAAATGGCAGACAATAATAACTCTTAGAATGCGTAAAATCCGCGCCATAACGATAATTACAATTATTCACATGATAACTGATAACCTAACTGTCATTTACCAGATTAACGTCGACCTGTGGTTACGCTAGAGATCAGTTCGTCGCCACAACATATAGTCAAAAAAAGAGAAACACAATAAATATTGTCCACATTCTGCTAAATCGCTGTTTCCGCATGTACACAGTCATAACACACCACAATATTACTACTTCACTGATCAAAGCATACTCCTGTGGGTGTAAACAACTCGTACTGGAAAGATTAAGTTTTGATCTCGGCCGACAGGTATTCTCGGACCGCTGAGCTGGCAAAGGAAACGACCTCGGGTTCGATTCCCCGTCCGATACCCAATGCCCAGCTGTCAGGGAGCCACAGACGTTTCCCCACAGACGTTATTGTCATACTAGTACTTGACTGCATTAAACTTTCGGTCACAGCTATTTCCTGAAAACCTTTTCCCTGTGCTATGAGATACAGTTTTCCCTCGTACTTCGCATTGCTTCGTGTCTATGATACTGCTCATTCATATATTTGGTGAGCATCGAAGTCATGAATGATGACTGTTATAGTGTTACTGTAGTATGTTTTATGTGGGCGTTTATGCAGCTGTTAACCGATTGCTAAAGGTCAGTCGAAAGGCAGATCACTAGAAACAGACGGTAATACCTATCCGCCTTAAAACTAATCGTAAAGTACGTTGGAATCCATTACATCGTTGTGCCAGTCAAGTAAACGATTGTGTATTTATAAGCGTTTATGCACTGACAAGTTAGGACCTATTTCACTGTTTGGTAATTGCACAGATGATGACTCTGTAATAATATAAATCCAGATTTGCTCCAATAAATTACGGATTTTGCGACTGGTTGTTGTCCTTTAAATTTTAATCGTGAAGTATTTGAGTCGAACAGCACTTTACAAGAGCTGCTGAGAGAAGCTGACAATGAGCGCAAAACTGACGAATATCGATGCTTACACAAAAATATTAGCATGCGTGTTACAATTTTACCTTATTTTGCCGAGATTTCTTCTGTGCTATTCGGGTTTTGACACTTGAAGTAAGTCTATGATAACTCCAAGGAGCCGGCCGTTCTAGCTGAGCGGTTCTAGGCTCTTCAATCGTAACTCGTAACTCCCTCTAGGCAGTATCAGTAAGGTATATATATATATATATATATATATATATATATATATATATATATATATATATATATATATACTATGATGTAGTGTAGATTCGTCACTATCACCACTGTAAAATTTCGTGTTAGTTATTTATAAGCCGGACGTTGTGGCCGAGAGGTTCTAGGCGCTTCAGTCAACCGCGCGACTGCTACGGTCGCAAGTTCGAATCCTGCCCGGGCATGGATGTGTGTGATGCCCTTAGTTAGGTTTAAGTAGTTCTAAGTTATAGGGGAATGATGACCTCAGATGTTAAGTCCCTTAGCTCTCAGAGCTATTTGAATTGCGAGAAAAAACTAGTCCTTTGCCACAAATCAGTCTTCACGGGATGTCATTTTGGAGGAATTTGTTGTCTATGATTTTCTCGATACTAGTTAGGTCCACTTTTCATTTTGAACAATGTTGTAGATTTGATATTTCAGAAACGAGCCATTACAGTCGCTTGTCCAAGAACGTACCCCGACTTGCATTTCAGAACTAATTGCTTCATACAAATAAGCATAAGTTTTGGACCGCACAAACGGCATTATTTCATGACATTTTCACTCGTGGCGTATTGTGTTGGAGTGAGAAGACAGGTATAGAATATCAAAGTTCTGTGAAGTACTTGGTCATTATAATGAAGAGCGTCAGTTGCTGGATTATTGATAACCGTGATTCGAAGTATGGGTGGACATGAGAAACGCATCCTCCCATCGTGTCCTGACACTCTGACAAGCTTAATCTCAAACACGATGCAGTCGGAAGCAGCCAATATCGAGCCATTATGGCAGGGGGGCGCGTATAAATCAGCTTGCAACGCATTTCCAGCAGCACAGCAGCAAATAAAGTTCTGCAGAAGGGGGCGGCGCCAGCCTCGGATGCGTTTTGACGCGGCCGGGAGCGCCCCGGAAATTCGCATTACCTGTGCTCATTAGAGCCTTAATACCGCCGCCTTGGAGTCGGCTTAATCCGGCGAGGAGCCCTCTGTTTATAAAATCGAGTCGCTTGTATCGGATGGCTGCGAGCCAGATAGACAGCTAATAGCCGCAATTAACGGCGGGAGCAACGCGGCCCGCCCGCTTTTCCCTATAATTTATCTCACAGAGGTAATAATTAAGGCACGTCTCGAGGGGCCGCCTTAATGACGACTGCGATAAGGAGCAGGCACGCCCGATCCAGTAATGGGAGGCGCTCGCCGCCGCTGCTGCTGCTGCCTCTGCTGCTGTGTCAGGCGTCGAGGAGCGCCCTCCTCACTCTGGGTCTGGTCTCCTCCTCAGTACGCTTCGAAGCATGATCTCCAAAACCAAGTAACCGACTGCCATTTCTTCTGCATCTTCTACACTACTGGCCGTTAAAATAGCTACACCACGAAGATGACGTGCTACAGACGCGAAATTCAACCGACAGGAAGAAGATCCTGTGATATGCAAATGATTAGCTTTTCAGAGCATTGACACAAGGTTGGCGCCGGTGGCGACACCTATAACGTGCTGACATGAGGTAAGTTTCCAATTCTCATACACGAACAGCAGTTTACTGGCGTTGCCTGGTGAAACGTTGTTGTGATGCATCGTGTAAGGAGGAGAAATGCGTACCGTCACGTTTCCGACCTTGATAAAGGTCGGATTGTAGCCTATCCAGATTGCGGTTTATCGTGTCGCGACATTGCTGCTGTCGTTGGTCGAGATCCAATGACTGTTAGCAGAATATGGAATCGGTGGGTTCAGGAGGGTAATACGGAGCGCCGTGTTGGATCCCAACGGCCTGGTATCACTAGCAGTCGAGATGACACGCATCTTATCCGCATGGCTGTAACGGATCGTGCAGCCACATCTCGACCCTTGAGTCAACAGATGGGGACGTTTGCAAGACAACAACCATCTGCACGAACAGTTCGACGACGTTTGCAGCAGCAGGGACTATCAGCTCGGAGACCATGGCTGCGGTTACCCTTGACGCTGCATCGCAGACAGGGGCACCTGCGATGGTGTAGTCAACGACGAACCTGCGTGCACGAACGGCAAAACGTCATTTTTTCGGATGAATCCAGGTTCTGTTTACTACATCACGATGGTCGCATCCGTGTTTGGCGACATCGCGGTGAAAGCACATTGGAAGCGTGTATTCGTCATCGCCATACTGGCGTATCACCCAGCGTGATGGGATGGGATGCCATTGCTTACACGTCTCGGTCACCTCTTGTTCGCATTGGCGGCACTTTGAACAGTGGGAAAAATGGTTCAAATGGCTCTGAGCACTATGGGACTTAACTTCTGAGGTCATCAGTCCCCTAGAACTTAGAACTACTTGAGCCTAACTAACCTAAGGACATCACACACATCCATGCCCGAGGCAGGATTCGAACCTGCGACCGTAGCGGTCGCGCAGTTCCAGACTGTAGCGCCTAGAACCTATCGGCCACCCCGGCCGGCTGAACAGTGGACGTTACATTTCAGATGTGTTACGACCCGTGGCTCTACCCTTTATTCGATCCCTGCGAAACCCTACATTTCAGCAGGATAATGCACGACCGCAAGTTGCACGTCCTGTACGGGCCTTTCTGGATACAGAAAATGTTCGAGTCCTGCCCTGTCCAGCACATTCTCCAGATCTCTCACCAATGGAAAACGTCTGGTCAGTGGTGGCCGAGCAACTGGCTCGTCACAAAAGGCCAGTCACTACTCTTGATGAATTGTGGTATCCTATTGAAGCTGCATGGGCAGTTGTACCTGTACACTCCATCCACGCTCTGTTTGACTCAATGCCCAGGCGTATCAAGGCCGTGGTTGCTCTGGGTACTGATTTATCAGGATCTATGCACCCAAATTGCGTGAAAATGTAATCACAATATATTTGTCCAATGAATACGCGTTTATCATCTGCATTTCTTCTTGGTGTAGCAATTTTAATGGCCAGTAGTGTACTACGCTCACATACGTATAGCTATCATAATATTCCTTGCAAGAAAGCTAGGGTCATAGAAATGTATCACATGCAAACAGCTCGGTCGGTCAGTCCCTTTCAGAACTAAGAAAACAATTCAGTCATCAACGGATCCAAAAAGCAAGTATCCTTCAGACGATTCTCAACTTGATGAATCATAATTTTTGTGGAATCGCTCAAATTTTGTGGTGCCGTAATAAAGCCGGCACCTCGCATCGATACCACTGAAGTTGCATTCCACAACGACGAATGGGAGGCGCATACGAAGCCAAGCCCTCTCTTCCAGCGCCGCAGCGCCACGGCGAGGACGCCGATAAGCGGCCGAGCTGAGAAAGGCTCGGCCCAGTTCGTGACCACCGATCAACCAGATAACGGCGTCTAGTTAGGGGCACGTAATACTCGTATTTTAGACTGGATTGTCATTCTGCACTTTGTGGACTTCGTATTCAAGAGAAGAATTTGGCAAATTTGTGGATAAAGTGATGCTTTAACATTCGAAGACAGTTGTGTATTCCGTACATTTCTGTGGAAAAATTTTTCATCTTCTTGTTGTAAAGTGAAATAATATTTCACATGAAACTTCCTGGCAGATTAAAACTGTGTGCCGGACCGAGACTCGAACTCGGGAACCTTTGCCTTTCGCGGAAAAGTTTGGAAGGTAGGAGACGAGGTACTGGCAGAAGAAAAGCTGTGAGTACGGGGCGTGAGTCGTGCTTGGGTAGCTCAGTTGGTAGAGCACTTGCCCGCGAAAGGTCCCGAGTTCGAGTCTCGGTCCGGCACGCAGTTTTAATCTGCCAGGAAGTTTCATATCAGCGCACACTCCCCTGCAGAGTGAAAATCTCATTCTGGAATATTTCATATGTTGTAGCTCCACTGCCGGCCTGGGTGGCCGAGCGGTTCTAGGCGCTACAGTCTGAAACCGCGCGACCGGTACGGTCGCAGGTTCGAATCCCGCCTCGGGCATGGATGTGTGTGATGTCCTTAGGTTAGTTAGGTTTAAGTAGTTCTATGTTCCAGGGGACTGATGACCTCAGACGTTAAGTCCCATAGTGCTCAGAGCCATTTGAACCATAGCTCCACCATCTCCTAGAGGAATCAAACGACCCAAAGTTAGACCGGACGACTGTAATTTCGTCAGGTCGTACCATTTTCTAGCATGCCATGAACAATATTGTCATACAGCAATTTTTTTTTTATTTTTATTTATTTATTTATTTTTTTTTCCTTATGACCCAACAGTCACATGAAATTGGTTTGCTGCAGGTGCTATAACGACGACGTAGTCACAATCGATCTACCAAATCGTATCTGGATATGCCGTCACCGTTAGCAGCCAGTATTTCGCCCTGTTCATCCTACCTCCTTACAGCCATAAAATGACCCAGCTTTAAATGTTTTATAATAGAAAAAAATTAACTATAGTGAAGTAAATAGTAATGAGCTATAATGATATCCAGGCGAAATGAATTAAGCAGTGACACTGAAAACTACAAACATGTTCAGAAAGAGACAGGACACACTGAACAACTGGACATAAGACTTTCATATTCACAGGTCAGGCACATCAGGTATATTATTGTGCTCTGCTGAAATGATTAACATTTCAGTCTCCTTGGTTCAGGATGGTGCTGTTGTATAGTAGGCACAGGGTCTGTTATGGGCCCTGATAACTTCTTCCATGCGTCGTGGCATCGACGCGTATAAGGTGCGAAAGGTTTACGATGGTATAGCCATCCATGCTGCATTCACCTGGTTCCAGAGGTCATCTGTAGGTCACTGTGATGGCGCTCCCCCTTTCTGAGGCGAACCAAAATGCAGCCATTATTTTCAAACAAACGGGACCCTGATTCTCCAAAAAACACTGTCTGATGACATTCCAGTCCCTAGTGACGTCGCCCTATACACTATTGCCATCTGGCACGTTTCTGCACACTCGTCAAAAGTAGGCTGAGAAGTGGACGATGCGCACGTAACCCATGCCGTAATAAACGGCGATGGACTGTCACCGCTGATAGTGTATGAAGTGTTACACTGTTCCAATGTTGCGCCAGAGCCGATGGGGACGCAGATCTGTCCTGCAATTCCATTCAGATGAAGTGTCGATCCCCTCCGGGTGTGGTCTGGGTCGTGCAACCTGATCCATCTCGTCTTCTTGTACGGCCTTCCGTGAACCATCGGCGCAAACCTGTTGCACTGCCGAAGCACTGTGTCCTACACGAGCAGCAGTTTCCCGGATGGGTGCATCACATTCTGTCATGTCAATAACGCGCTCTCTTTCAAACTCAGGAATATGACGGTACTGTTCGTGCATTCGTCTGCGAGGCATTCTGCATGTCTGCTCAAGTCATACTGATCCATTACCTTCGGTTTATAGCGACAACGAGAACCACAGACACATTCTACTGGTATGTAGTGTTCCGCCGTGATATCGATGTTGACCTCTAAACCACGGGCTGACATGGTTCAAATGCAAATCATGTCAACAGAACATCTCTTATGAATATAAACGTCCTATCTCTAGTTGTTAAAGGTGTTCTGTTTTTCTGAGCATGAGTATACTTCATCTGAAACTGCCAGAAATATTGAGATACTGTATCTGCAACGGTATAAACGCAATTACATATGAAATTAGTTGGGATTCTAGTTGTATGCTCGCACACAAGATTTCAATGAAGTGAAAGGCAATTAGACTGAATAAAATCTTATAAACAAAAAATGGATCAAATGGCTCTGAGCACTATGGGACTTAACTTCTGAGGTCATCAGTCCCCTAGAACTTAGAACTACATAAACCTAACTAACCTAAGGACATCACACACATCCGAAGCAGGATTCGAACCTGCGACCGTAGCGGTCACGCGGTTCCAGACTGTAGCGCCTAGAACCGCGTGACCGTAGCGGTCACGCGGTTCCAGACTGTAGCGCCTAGAACCGCTCGGTCACTCCGGCCGGCTCTTATAACAACTCAAATACATCCGGAAACTCACAGTTTACGACTAGCTCACTGATTTGATATAGACATGATTCGTTTTCCAAATACATCTGATGAGGAAATGCGATATTCCTAAATCAATTATGGTTGTCGTGTAAATGATCAATACCAAAGTGTTGCCAGAGAAAATCTGTTATCTTTCACGCAATAAAATACATTGTGGCTGTTTGGCTCCGAGAATACTTCTCCTGCAGCGATGGTGAGATTATAATTATTGACATATTTTAATTCATCTGTAAAATTTTCACATTTGTTAATACAGGAACAATGTTTATATAGTATGAAACTGAGGCAAATTTTAGTGCTTTAAGCTGTTAGAAATAATTCATTAGTGAATTTGATCTTCAACGAATATCAGTGTCGATTATAGGTACTTTACAATTGTGGAAAACATAATTTCGAAGTCACTATTTTATCACTTACAGCAATCTGGAAATCTGTATCATAACTACAGAAACTGCATGCAGAGTACGAAGCAGGAATGTCATGTAAAGTAATTTGTATCTTTCCATTCTGCTTTCATGTTCAGATTTCAAATAAGGATCTCAGATCATAGGCCTAATGACGTCTAATATTGAAGTAACTACGATACAGTGAATTTCTTCAACTGAGAAATTCCTGACTTCTTGAAATGATATCTTAGAAAACGGCGAGGAACTATTGGTTTTCGTTCCGACACCCCTGAATTTCTCGACACCCTGGCGTGTTGATATTGAGGAAGTACAAAGAGATGTGCGAGACGTGAGCAACGGTGTGGGGCTGCGTTCTTGTGCAGAGCCGCACCGCGCTAAGCGCCGGCCTGTTTTTGCGGGCCGCCGGGCAGCCAGTTTGCGTGCCGGGCGATTAAGGCGCACGGCCCGCCCGCTAAAAGCTGCCATCAATTGCTACCGCAGCAGCCAAGCACGCGCGCTGTTCCGTCCGCAGCTCCACAACTAACCGGATGCACACCACACTTCTTAGCCGGCCTCCGCTCCACTCCCCCATAGATTTCGTATCCCCTATCGAGAACAAAAAAAAGGTAACTTTTTAAATTTACAAGAACCGTTATTCTTCGTATTCATTCAACCAACTTGTAGACTATCTTACTCTTGTAGTCTAATGTTCGTGCAATACGTAACGCGATTTTTACACTTGCGACCTCTAATTACTGCATTTGTCGTCGCTGTAGCCGCAAATAACAATACCACAGCAGTATAAGTGCTATCCAGCGATAGCCCCACAAACAAATCCTTGGGCTACCACCACGTAATGCACTGTTGATGTAATTTAGTGATATCAGTGATTACATCTACATCCTCCGGCCTTTATTAAAACTTCAGAGACATCCTGACTTGCACGTGACATCAGTCAGCCGCAAAACTATCAAAAAATCTGTCTCAACGCGGCATCGTGAACTAGCATAGTACAATCGCATCTGACATAGCTTTGTTTCTCGTTACCAAATTACTATTGTCGGACCTTTGAACTACGCATCATGGAAACATTGGCAATCGTAACGGTAACTGATCGTGAAATTCAAGTTAAAAAACGAATGCATCAGCATTATCAGAACGGTAATCGAGAGATATACTATCTAAAAAAACAATTTATACTGATCCAACAGGCGTAAATGAGGTTAAACAGCCTACCACTGCACATAATACATTCAAAGAGATGAAAGGCTCGCTAAGAAGGAATTAGCTGAACTGTAAGGAAATCCGTGGATGCGATGTACATGTGCAAACCAACGAATGACTACAATTTCATAAAATTTGAATGATTTATTCAAGAGAGTCAGATTACAAACTGAGTGAGTCAGTAATGCATTGCCCACCTCTGACCCTTGTGCAAACAGTTATTCGACTTGGCATTGATTTCATAGAGTTATTGGATGCTGGCGGATATCATGCCAAATTCTGTCCAACTGGCACGTTAGATCGCTAGAATTCCGAGATTGTTGAAAGGCCCTGCCCATATTGCTACAAACGTTCTCAAATGGGGAGAAATCCGGCGACGTTACTGCCAAAGCAGTTTGGGAAAAACGAAGACAAGCAGTAGAAACTCCTGAAGCTTGGGGACGAGCATTATCATGGTGAAATGTAAGCCCAAATGGCTTGACATTGAGAGCAAGAAGACAGAACGCAGAATATAGTCGACATGTCTCTGTGCTGTAAAGGTGCCGCAGATGACAACGGAAGCGGCCCTGGTCATGAAAACAAATGCCACCCCGGACCGTCACTCCCGGCTGCTGTCTGTGGGTTCTCCAGACACGTCTCCGGCCTCACTGACTTGAGTACAGCTGTTTTCAGTAATGAGTCCCGCTTTGGATAACCAGTGAAGCTGCGCCTGGAGACGACCCTGATAGAGGTAGGATAGCAACCTGAATATCGTCCGCCACATGGCTGGACGACCAGGAGTGATGGTCTGGGGTACCTTTTTTTTTTACATACAGGATCCCTTAAGCTGTCATCCACAGCGCCCTTACAGCACGACGGTGCGTCCTCGATATTCTACGCCCAGTTTTGTTGCCCTTCATAGCAAGCCATCCTGGGCTTACGTTTCAGCAAGATAATGCTTGCCCACACAAGGCGAGAGTTTGTACAGCATGTCTTCGTGCTCGCCAAACCATACCTTAGCCAGTACAGTCGCCGGATTTCTCTGCACTTCAGAACGTTTGCAGCATTATGGGCAGGGTCTTCCCACCATCTCGGGATTCTGACGATCTGATGCCCCAGTTGGTCAGAATTAGACATGATATCCGTCAGGAGGACATCCAATAACTCTATCAATCAGTACCAAGCCGAATAACTGTTTGCATGAGGGTCAGAGGTGGATTAATGCGTTACTGACTCGCTCAATTTGTGAAGCTCTTTCTCTTGAATAAATCATTCAATTGTTTTGAAACTGTAATCATTTGTTTCCCTGCGTATGTGCATCACACCTACCGATGTTTGTCCCATTCCGATAATTACCTCGAAGTGCGTCGTTCTTTTATCTTAGAGTATATATGAACGCAGTGATACACAATTGCACTAATTAATACATCAAAATATAACACAATTTGTACCTCACAGTGGTGGCTTACATTACATAATATTATTCCTAAAGATATTCATTCACCATCGAAACTAAATATAAGTTTTCAGTATCAGGTTCGTCTCATTGCCTCAGGCAAGTTTAAGAAAATTCGCAGTGTCACCTTCCAATGACACAAGACACAATGAGAAATGCTGCCATGTGTGGTACCTACTAAATAACAGGGAACATGTTTCCATAATTTCCCGCGAGAGAGATGCGACAGCAGTTTTTGGTGAAGTACGAACCACTACGAGGAGTCAGTAAAAGGAAACAGAAGGGACTCGCCACAAATCGAGTAACGACCAGGGAATAGCAATTTGCATCGGTCTGGCGCAACTGGGGGACTCTCACTTTTTGAGGACGGCGGCCTATCAGGATACAGTCTCCCAATTCATCCCGTGACGCCGCCGGGCACAGCGCAGTCCGAGTCGCTGCGACGTCGGTCGGTCGTCGTAGTGGTTGGGATGGTGGATGGGAGCGAGGGACGGAGGGCGGAGGGAGACGACCAGGGGGCGCGGGTGGCCCAGCTTCCGAAGCAGGCTATCGACTGCCGCGGCTTCGCGGCGAGCAGGGAGGGCGCTACAGGCGTACAGTCCGCACCCCGCCCAACAGGCCTGACGTGCTGGCTGCCGGGAATCCCCGTCCAGCTGCCTAGTCACATGCAAGTCCCCGGCGGAAGCAACATTTTTCTAGCGCAGTGATTCCCAACGTGGATGTAATGATCCCCTAAAGGGTAAAAAGCAGTTTTCAGAGTGGTGGAATCAAAAGGGATCAATTGTGTTTCGATCGCGAGACTACATTATTTTTAAAACATCTTCGCTGTCATCGCTTTTCGTAAGACTCGATTCGTAAGTTGCCAATAATTACATTATTTTTCAAACACTAGCGTTAATGAAACTTCCTGGCAGATTAAAACTGTGTGCCGGACCGAGACTCAAACTCGGGACCTTTGCCTTTCGCGGGCAAGTGCTCTACCAACTGAGCTACCCAAGCACAACTCACGCCCTGTCCTCACAGCTTTACTTCTGCCAGTACCTCGTCTTCTACCTTCCAAACTTTACAGAAGCTCTCCTGCGAAACATGCAGAACTAGCACTGCTGAAAGGAAGGATATTGCGGAGACATGGCTTAGACACAGCCTAGGGGATGTTTCCAGAATGAGATTTTTACTCTGCAGCGGAGTGTGCGCTGATATGAAACTTCCTGGCAGAGCTTCTGTAAAGTTTGGATGCTAGGAGACGAGGTACTGGCGGAAGTAAGGCTGTGAAGACGAGGCGTCAGTCGTGCTTGGGTAGCTCAGATGGTAGAGCACTTGCCCGCGAAAGGCAAAAGTCCCGAGTTCGAGTCACGGTCCGGCACAAAGTTTTAATCTGACAGGAAGCTTCATATCAGCGCACACTCCACTGCAGAGTGAAATTCTGACTAGCGTTAATGTATGACATAATGTGTTAAAAGTACTGTTTGTGAATCGAATGTATCAACTACATCTTCCTCACATAGTCTACTCACTACACATGTACTTTTTAGTCTGTACCATGCATGTGTGACCTTAAAACTCCGACATATGCACCACATATGCTTGAATATCTAATTAAAATGACTTTTGCGGGTTCCAGGTAGTTTCCACAAAGTTGCTTTGAATATCATTTTCATTCAGTTAATTAATTTAAATTTAATTTTTTATTTTCATTCCTTTATCGTATCATTGTTATCATAATATCAATTTCATTATTTGCTCTAATTTTTCTTCCTATCGTTCTTTTCAACTTGAAATTTTTGTTCATGAGTTTTTAATTAATTTGTTGTATTAATTTCGATTTAATTTCTTTTGCTTTATCACACCGCTTTTTCGTCCACATTATTGCAGTCATTAAATATCTTTCTCATCTTGTTTCAATTTCGTTACACTTATAAACCCTTCTTTCATTTGAATCTTCGTCTGCGTTATTTTGTCCATAATGAAGTAAGTATTTAGGTAATGTTTTGAATGTTTGTATGACAATTACCATGCAAAAGTATTGCATATCTAGTGACGAAGAATACATTTCTCACGTCACTGCACAGTCAGTGTAAATAGATTGTTTGGTGTTTTGTTTTTTCAACTGATGGATCGGAATTTTCAAATAATCGAATGTTATAATAGATAAATATAATTAAATTCCTATTCAGAAAAATTCCGATTGGAAAAAGAATGATGTAAAGAAAATATGAAACAAATGAAAAAAGTTCATTTGTTAATTAAAATAATGTGTCAAAGGAACAGAAATAGAAAATTACATTTATGCCAATTAATTGAATAAAAATAATGATGAAATCATTACAATAAATATTTAAAAATAAAAAACGTATACCTGACGAGATTCTATCCCAAAATGTCTTGTATGTAAGGCTATAATCTTATACATTACGCGACACAACCATAGTAAGTCGACATTTTTAACGTTATTGAGCATCACGCAAAATTCCAAAATTTTTTCGTGTCTTACTCGCAAACGAGCGCCCACCAGGGGAATAGCTGCAGGGTATGACACCTGGGATCTTAACCTACATCACCGTACATTTGTTTTCAATAAGTCGATCTCACCGGTGGGAACCTCTCCTTATCAGCAGGTAAACTCGTAAATATGAGAAAGGAAGTGGAAAGACTCAATCCCGATGTAGTGGGAAATAGTGAAATGAAATGGAAATCTGATCAGACGAAACAGCAGCAGAAAATGGTATAACAGGAGTGGAATTCGTTATAGTAGAGAAGGTAGGGAAGAGAGTGAATTAATTTGAATAATATAGTGATAAGTTTATTCTCGTCAGAATCGACAGCATACCAAATCCAATAACAAATGTTCATTTACAGAGAAAGTATACGGACAAACTGAAGGAGTAAACCAGTGTGTCAAAGACGACAATCTAATAATCATGAGTATTGGATCGCTGTAGTTCTGCAAGCACTCAATAATGACTATTCAGATTGTCTCCTAAATCATTTAAGATCAGAAACAGCAGAGAGCCTATAACTCTTTCTTGGGGAACCCCAAATATCACTTCTGTTTCACTCGATGATTTTCCGTCAGTTACTACGAACTGTGGAATTCCTGATAGGAAATCACGAATCCAGTCGCATAACTGAGACGGTACTCTATAGACAAGCAATGTGATTAGAAGCCGTTTGTGAGGAAAGGTGTAAAAAGCCTTTTGGAAAACTAGAAATGAATCGATTTGAGATCAGCTGTCAATAGCACTTATTACTTCAACAAAGAGCTAGTTGTGTTTCACGATACTTTCTGAATCTGAGCTGACTGTGAGTCAACATATCATTTTCCTCGAGATAATTCGTTATGTTTCAAAAGAGTTTATCTTCCAAAATCCTTCAGCAAATCGACGTCAGTGATACGGGTCTGTAATTCTTTGTATTAAGCCTACATTCGTTTCTTGAGTATTGGTGTGACCTGTGCAACTTTCCAGTCTTCAGATACGGATCTTTCGTCGAGCGAGTGGCTGTACATAGTTGTTAAATATAGAGATAACATTTCAGCATACTTTGAAACGAATCTGAGTGGTATACAATCTGGACCGGAGAACTTGCCTTTATTGATTTAAGATGCTTTAATACACCGAGGACATCTACTTCTAAGTTACTCATGTTGACACTTGTTCATGATTCGAGTTCTGGATTATAACAGAAGACAGTAGAAGTCAAACTAAACCAAAGGTTTTAAGAAAATATTGATAAGATTTTTTCATGAAGACTCGCCGTTTTGTGTTCATGGCTTCAGCAAATACACACATAAAGAGAGAGAGGGCAAGAATTTGATTTCATATTAACATCAAGTAACACTAGTTTAGTTGGTCATTCACAGAGGAAGTACAATCAATGGAAGTAGGAAAGAACAACACAGTACTTCGTAAGAAATTCAGACTGAAAATTAAAAGCAGCAAAGATTCTAGTACTGGACATAATCCGAAGTGATTTATCAGTAGTCAATGGACACATGTAGGTGAGTAATTTGCCTTTGAAAAGAAAATTTAGCCTCATCCAGATTGGGCTGGCATGGCGAGTGCTTTCTGCGGGCCATAAGTCCCGGTAGCATTTCTTGAGATCGAGAAGGGAGGAAAAAAATTGTAGCAAAAATGTTATTGGTTTCCATGTAAATATTTTCAAAGAAAAATGTGCGGGATTAAAGGGGAAGATGAGCAAGACCCTTAAAATTTATTAGGCAGCGGGGTGAATAATTTATCGAGCGGTGGCGATGCGAGTAATTAGGGTCCGAGATTGTGCGGTGTGCTGAGGTCGATAGCTTCGAGGGGAGAAGATCCTGGCTCCCATTCCTCCGCAGCTTTCGGCCTGGGGATGGCCGTGCGGGTTTAAAGCTGCCGCCTCGTCCCTCGCTCTGGTAACGTCTTACTGTAAACAAATAACAGTGTGATAGCGGGTTTGCGTCAGCAGCCAGAGTGATAAAAAGCTGAAACAGGATACGGAATGCCCCCGAAAAATACTCACTTCCATCACACTGAGTTCGCTCGGGACTGAGCTATAACCTGATCCTAGTTTTCATTCGCTATGATAATGTTGCTAGGCAAGGATTAACTCAACCTGTCTGTGATTCCAGTAACGAGTAGCTGCACAATCAAAGACAGATTTGAAACTGCATGGATTTCTCTTATCTGCCAATAACTACGCTTCTGCTATAGAGTTACACATGTGGTAATTGTCTGTATCATATTATATTATTTTTTAAGGAACCGTTTTTGTTTCATCTGCAAAATTTAGCGAAATAGAATTACGAGGTTTTCATTGCCATAGATAAGTTATCACAACTAAAAATATAGCGAAAAATATCCAGTGACGAGTTCGTTGTATAGACACCTTTCTTTTACTGTATAATTCTCTGAAACATTTGTGATGAGCACTCGTCCGATTGTTTTGAACCTCCAGAAATGCATTGTCTGTCCAAAACGTTCCGAGACTGACTGTATTCTTGGTGTACAAACGACGTCAGTGCAGTAAGTATAGGGGCAGCTTGAACTAACAATAGATGTGTACGCACTAATCAGTTGTGAGCAGGCAATGTTAAGTAGCTGACGTACGATTGTTGTGTGTCAACGGTCTCGAGTTACAAATCGCAAGGGAGCAAAGAGCTGACCATCTGTAAAGCTCCAGAATGTTTTGACGAACAGGAGAGTGTGTGAAAAGTTAGATCCACCTACACGCACTTACTCCCTATCAAAAACAACCAAGCGTGCACGTATGCCGCGACTTAACTGAAATGAAAAATCCAGACGATTCTTTTCTGGAAAAAATCATCACAGGTTACGAAACGTGACGTCATCAATACGAATCTATCACAAAACAACGAAGTGTAGAGTGGGTCTCTAATGATTCAGCAAGATCGAAGAACTTGATAATATAAAGCACGTGTTGAACAACATCCTAAAGGAGGACTTATCTAACAGTTTCACATGGATGAAGGTAGAACACCTGAAGCATTAAAACCACCATCTTAACATTCATTTTCCTTTATCATTAATCCAGTAACTAAACTTTTTGGTCTGTCGAGGTACTCGGCGCCACATGTGTTTCCACATGTACTTCTCAACCTTACACAAACAATCTGTTCAGAATGAGATTCCAAACATTCATATCGAGAAGGATGGAGAATATAAGTTGTACCTCTTCATTATTTAGTCAACTTGTTGAAAGATGGAACTATACGTGGACTGAGGGTGTGCTTTCCGTCGCATCATCAGCTTGTGCGCATCTTTGCGATGACTTCCCCTTCCACGAGCATCGCGCATTGTCTGATCACTGTTACCCAGTACTGCAGCCCTAGGAATTCCTACGTGTTGACAAACAAACCTTCAGCTTCCCATCCTGCTAGCTTCCTACAGCGCTCTCTCCCAAATTCGGTGAGCTCAGAGAGGCAGACTAGAATATGTAGGGTCTCGGAACGGTAGAGAATCGCACTGAAGAAAAGTCGTTTCACTGATTTAAAGATGGCATTAACGCTTCTTTCATGACTTTACTGCAAATTACAGTGACTATAATCAATTTTAAGTTATTACTCGGTCTTCTCTCTGCCTTGTCATAGAATATAGAACTTGTAACAAGACCTAACTTACTAACCAAACGTAAAACTGTAAGTACAGCAAACCTTTTGACAATCCTAAAATCTATTTCACAAAATTTTGACGAAACAAATGTTCAAACGTGTGTGAAATCTTATGGGACGTAACTGCAAAGGTAATTAGTCCCTAAGCTTACATACTACTTAACCTAAATTATCCTAAGGACAAACACACACATCCATGCCCGAGGGAGGACTCGAACATCCGCCGGGACCAGCCGCACAGTCCATGACTGTAGCGCCTAAGACCACTCGGCTATTCCCGCGCGGCTACATTTTGACAACCCACGACCCGCACCGATGATGATGAAGTACAGGCGGAAGTAAAACTGTGGGGGCGGATAGTAATTCAGGCTTGGATAGCCAGTCGGTAGAGCTCTTACCTACTAAAAAGGACTCAGATTCTAGCCTCGGTCGGAAACGTACTATTTAAATCTGTCACGAAGCTGCCTTTGCAATGGCGGAAAATTCTTTTCAATTGTCTAGTGTTTATCGTGGTAGGTGAGTAACCACTATTCGACAGAGTTACTGGGTTGTTTCCAAAGATATATTTACAGTTGTCGTCCCCATTCCTCCGTTTCTGAATACTGTGCTTCTTTCATTTCTATCGGTGAAGTATAGTTCAAGTTCAGGAACAATGAAAATATTACTTGGCGATGTTAAACTCAGAGATCACAAGACACCTTGAACTGCTGTCGAACATATCATGTTGGTATTATGTTGCCAACAGCTCTAAAAAAGTCTGGTTAGATGTTGACTACTCTCAAGTGTAACGATTATATTTTCTCTCTAAAATAATATGTAATAGTTTAAAAGAAATGAAGAAAATATCCCAAGAACGTTGTACATTTAAGGTATGTAATGCAGATGATAAATACTTGAATTGCATATCTTTATTCTTGAAGCACATTCCACATATGCCGTGGCTAGCAAAAGACAAAGGAGGTATTGGTAAAGTGTGCTATCACAAACCTAAATAGAGTAATTTGTATACAACAGTTTTGATACAAGTGAACGGAAGGAAGGCAATTAATTATTTAAAAAGTTAAACCGACCACATGATAATATTAATGTTATCTTGGATGTAGAATTTATTAACTGCTGTTAACAGCCATTGTAAGTTTAGAGTCATCTATTCGCAACTATGACACGAGTCCAGTTTGTTTTATGGGCGAGGATAAAATATAAAAATGGTTCAAATGGCTCTGAGCACTATGGGACTTAACATCTGTGGTCATTAGCCCCCTAGAACTTAGAACTACTTGAACACACATCCATGCCCGAGGCAGGATTCGAACCTGCGACCGTAGCGGATGAAATATACATTAACTCGTTATTTGTATATTGTGTCGTAGGAATAGAAATAATAAGTTAAAATGACGTGTAGTCTTTATATGCCACGCCAGCACTGTCCTTTGTCCTCTCGCCGTATCAATCTAGTGTAGGGAAACTGAGTAATGGTACGTCGCGGAGATTTTTTCACACTGATGAAGCTAAAATTCCTCCCGCAAAATCGTTACAGCGCAAGATTTCTGCATTCCATTTATTCAGTGGAGCTGTAGCGATAGAGGTCGCGGTCCCAGTCGAGATACGCGACCGCAATGCGACCAGGCTGCCGTACTTTTTAATCGCTAATTGGGCCGAGTTGTCGTTGATGCGGAGTGCGAGCAGTTTTAAGTTACTCAGCGAATTAGAGCAGCGCGCAGTTTTAGAGGCCGGCAGCAGAGCGTAAAGTGACCAGTCACCTTCAAAGGGGCCGGCCGGGGGCTGAGTAATCAGGAAATTAGATTGGCTGCCTGCACACCGCGCGGCTTTTCCGCTGGCCCCGTCACCCAGTGCTGCGCGGCTCTAATTTGGAAAATCCCCGGTGAATGTGAAATGCCGGCAGCCGGCGGGAGCGCCTCCTCTGGCAACATTTTCATCCCTTTATTCCTTAAAGCGAGCTCCCCCAGGTGCCCCACCGCCGCCGCCGCCGACGCTGTTTACGTCACGGGACGCCAGCCGGCGTCGCGGCGCCCGCTGCGATCCGACAAAGCGCGAGGGGAGCACCCAACCCGCGCCCGGGAAACGTCCGATCCAATTTCGCGTTAAAGGCAATGATTCGAAACTCGGATTCTCTTTATCCGTCGGCGTTCACGCACCGGTGAACTGTTTTAGTTCGGTTTCCGCTCCGTTGCACATCTACCCTACGACCGTTGTAAAACGCGGCACGCCGATCCCTTTTTGTGACCTTGTTGTCGGTATTAAACCTTTTAACAAATTCACCTACACATTGTTGGAAGGGCTCATTCCATTGTCCCTCCTAGAGTTCACTCTTCCGTCTTGTTATTCGAAGGAACGTGGGAGCTCTCACTACCACAAAAATAATAAATGGAGTTTGTCCTGAACGATCAAATTACAAGGTTCAGAAACACTGCACAGTAAAGCTCGTGCGCTTAATAAACAGGAAATACTATGTTACTGCAGTTGGAATAAAAACGATGATGGGCGAGTTTAGCCAGCTCTGTACTGTTGCGAGGGCTCTGGTGCGAAAGTCGTACCCAATGCGAGCACTAAACGTCATAGTAGCCTATTATTTAGTGAATTTTTATTCTATTTGTTGCGAGTTTTCATGGTTGATGGTGGCGGTAAGTCACCAAGTCTGCATAAGCAAGTAAGAGACGTAATGTGCAGGATACACTCTTACATCGAGCTCAAAGCATATGTTTGCGAGTACCGCACCTGTCGCTTCGGACCGGCAACAAAACAATTTCGTCCGTTTCACGACCTGCGTGAACCGTCACTACGGACTATAACAGGTTCGTGACCATGTTACACTGTCTGTAGAACTATCGACTTTACATAGCCTTTATTCCTTTTTATAAGGGATCCAGAAAGCTATTCTCTCGCTTTGCAGCGCATTTTCTAAGATAAGGAGGGCTCATAATGTTGTAATGCACAGAAACCCAGCTAGGTCCGCAGTGGCTATGAACAGCAGGAGTGTGATTCGAATTTTCTAGCCCGTCGTGCTTTAAGGTGGGTTCGTCAAATCATTTCAGGTCAACAGAGGAAAATAACATCCAACTCCTTTAGCTGCAATATCACTGGTCTGTGATCTGTGTCTTAGAGTCAAATAACTGAAGTTATTCAGGAAATACATTGTATCCACCAACGAACAGACACAGTTTCAGATTTATGCGTAATCAACATGAGCACCATATGTTGAGCGGCAACTAATGAAACGAAATTTCTTCCTTGCTTTACTTAAATAAAGTGATGGCTAAAAAACGAAGACAGAGATTCAACAATTCATTCATTATTGGTGGCATGTAAGAAAGGATTAAAGCAGTTTCAATAGCACAAAGAAAATGAAAAGAATAATATATGCTATCTAAGAAGTTGATCTTTAATCTGTGTCCTTCTGTCAGCTAACTGAAGCCTTTCGGTCTAGCGGTTCTAGGTGCTCAGTCCGGAACCGCGCGACTGCTACGGTCTCAGGTTCGAATCCTGCCTCGGGCATGGATGTATATGATGTCCTTAGGTTAGTTAGGTTTAATCAGTTCTAAGTTCTAGGGGACTGATGACCACGGATGTTGAGTCCCATAGTGCTCAGAGCCATTTTTTGAAGCTTTTCAGCACAAACATCCCAAAAATGTATTACGCTCATCAGTGAACACACACAAATTTATACACACCGACCATGAACTTCCTTTGTTAACCGATATTCAAAGTAACAAAATTCCGCCCTTGCTTTCCTTAAATTAGGGATCGCTAAAAATGGACACAGCTATTGAATAATTCGTTCGTTGTTGGTGTCTCGCAGCAAGGGATTAAAGCAATTTCTGTTCCGCTCTCATACAGAAAATATCGAAAGAAGTGGAGGCACCTCTTCCACTTTGTCGTCCAAGCGGAGCAGAAATATGCCACTTTTGTAGTGGGTATTGACATCAGAGGTTGCAGGAATTATCTTGCGTTTTCGGCCAATACGTGGTTACCATGCAATCTGAGCGTCCCGCAGTGCTTTCTGCAGTACCTGTGCCTGCAGTTGACATTTTTTTAATTTTATTGTGTAGTTATATTTGCAGCATTCTCTGTTACAATATTTGTAATACTGCATGTTTAAGTTTTAAGATTTACGCAAGATACGTGAAGTACAAGATTAACTATAAGAAGTACAATCATGCGGGTGAAATTCTCCAGTTAATTACGAGGGTTGTCCAGAAAGTAAGTTCCGATCGGTCGCAAAATGGAAACCACAGTGAAAACCAGAAACGCTTCATTTGCAACAGTTAGGTACACCTTCCACCTAGTTCTCTACATAGTTGCCGCTCCAACTTCGTGTTTTGTCGTAGTGTTGTATCAACTTTCCAATTTTCTCGTCATAGGAAGCAGCCGCCTGTGCTTTCGGCCAGTTATCTGCACTGGTCTGCAGCTCGTTGTCTGTGGAAAATTTTATCTTCACAGCCAGCGGTTCTTGTGAGCAGAGATGAGACTCAGGGGGAGCCAATAACGGACTGTACTGTGGGTTATCAAACACTTCTCATCGGAAACGCTGCAGGAGCGTCTTCATTGCCCCTGCAGTGTGCGGCCAAGAATTGGCATGAAGAAGGAACTGCTCGACAGTTGTGCTATGCGGGCTGCATGACACAGGCGAGATCTCTAAACAGGCCTTCATACTTGGCGGGAGACGCGATACCCTACGCATCTTTGCGTGCTCACTGTTCACTCAAAGAGCGACGCGACACGATCGACGGGCATACTAGAGACACTACCCAATACATCTGTACATAGCTTTACCGGATTTTCACAGTGGTTTCCATTTCGCGACCGATCGGAACTTACTTCCTGGACAACCCTCGTATATTCACAACAGTACAGTTATTTATGTTTCGTATTCCTTTAAAGCAATGTGTTACAACAATACAGAAAAATATGAAAATATAGATGTGTTTTCAGGTAGAGATCTTTTAAGAAACAAAAAATGACAAAGACGGTTATATTCCTGCAAGCAACGCCGTGGCCGGCCGGAGTGGCCGAGCGGTTCTAGGCGCTACAGTCTGGAACTGCGCGACTGCTACGGTCGCAGGTTCGAATCCTGCCTCGTACATGGATGTGTGTGATGTCCTTAGGTTAGTTAGGTTTAAGTAGGTCTAAGTTCTAGAGGACTGATGACCTTAGAAGTTAAGTCCCACAGTGCTCAGAGCCATTTTAACCAGCAACGCCGTGAGATAACGTCTCAGGAAAAGTGGTTGAAATAGGTAATTCAGGTGCTGATGTAGAGGTAATGTCACTTCTATTTCGTGTGCTGCCGTGGTTAAAACAGAATTTATTCACTTACCGAAGAGGTTCATACACAGCTAATAGAGGCAGTGACGAAAAGGAAATGCTCAATATGATTATGCAAGGCTCAAGGCTTGCTTTTGTTTGGATAATTGACAAAACAACAAAATGTAGTACATTGTGGCCAGCAGACTCTTTACCACTAGTGGTGCCGATGTAGGAAGAGAAACCGTTATCACCAAAGGAACATTATTCGGAAGCAGAATTTTAATAGCGGTCGCAACGGACGCTGGGATGAAACGACACAAACGTCAAAGGGAAAGTATCCACGTCGGAGCGAGTCGCAGAGGCTTCCGCCTGTCCGCATTGTCCCGAGTCGCCGGCTGCAGAAGTTATCAGTGTAATGCGTCACACGAAATCCGCGTCTCTTCTTTGAGGGCGGCGGTGGCGGCGGCGGGCTCTGTTAATTTCTCAGTGCCCGCCAGGGAAGTCGTCCACAATGCGGCGCCACTTGCGAGCTGCTATTAGCCAATGAGGCGGCCACTTTGAGTCGCCGGCGGGCGCGGACAAAGCGCCTAATCGCGGATCAAAGCGGAGCTCGGGACACGGCGCGCTCCCTCCTGCCGCGCCGTCTTGAATAAATACCGCTGGCCTCTTGCGGGAGCACTTTTTATCTGCGGCTTTATGAACTCCCACAATGCCTTCGGTAAATATTTGCAGACTTCTTTTTATGAGTGCTTCTGGCCGCGGCGCTTCTTCCTGCAGGCGGCGGCGCGCGCTCTCCCTGCCTCCCTGCCTCTCGCTGCGCTCGCCTCTTTTTTTTATTTTTACTTTTTTTTGCCGGGGCCAGGGGAGACGCGTTAGAGCAGAAGGAGAACAAGATTGTGTATATATTTTCATCCTTTGTGCCAGGCTAGTAACGCGGTGAGGAAGTGGGGGAAGCAGGGAGGGATGGAGGGAGGCGCCTGTGAAGGCTGAGGGGTGGAAAAAGAGGCTTCGCGGTGGCAGAAAGAGAGCGAGGCGGGGCGAGGCGCAAAGGATTTAAATAGCGCGATGCGCCGGAGCGCCGGCAAGGCGGCAAATTGAGCGGGTAATGGGCCGTGGAGGCGCGGGCGGGCAGGTAGCGCAGTGGAGTGGAGCGCGAGACAACATCAGCCGGCGTAATTACGTTTGCAGCGGCAGAGTGTACGGGCGTCGCGAGTCGCGCGCCAGGTGACGAGTGGCTGCGATAGCCAGGTGTTGGGGGGAAGGGGGGGGGGGGGGCGGTAGGGGCGCTGAGCCCTGCCGACCCGTCCCGGGACAACTCGCCTTCCTCTCCGACGCCGCAGTCCCAGCTGTAGCGCTGTACATGGCTGAAAACAAGATTTTTCTTTCTTTTTAACCAGAAAATTGTATACTAGCCTACCCCAGAAAATCATGTTTTTTAAATACATTTCATTCTTTACACCGAAAGACCAGACGTGTTATATGGTTCAGTTCTTTTCAGAGAGTTTTCAGGCAAACTAGTTTTTAATCCACTAAATTTCGGGCATGCACCCGCGCAAATAAAATTTCCTCCACTGATATTTCGGCGCCGGCCGCAGTGGCCGAGAGGTTCTAGGCGCTACAGTCTGGAACCGCGCGACCGCTACGGTCGCAGGTTCGAATCCTGCCTCGAGCATGGGTGTGTGTGATGTCCTTAGGTTAGTTAGGTTTAAGTGGTTTTAAATTCTAGGGGACTGATGACCTCAGCAGTTAAGTCCCATAGCGCTCGGAGCCATTTGAACCGTTTGGTATTTCGGCCGTGTATCGTCCGGCCATCCTCAGAGTGAGTCACAAGACTGACGACAACATGCCAAGCGTGGCCTTATATGCTCCACCGCAGCGGCATTGTGCATGCGGGCCACAGATGCTGGTCGGCGGCAGAGAAATACGTTTACACATGCACCGCCTGTGGCGAAGGCGTACAGACATTCGACTCGCTTATCGATGTATGACCGGCGGCGTTAACACCATGGTAAGAGTTTTTAGCGAACAGCACACAGCATGTTGTTCTCAATGGAGAGACGTCTACAGACGTTACAGTAACCTCTGGCGTGCCACAGGGGAGTGTTATGGGACCATTGCTTTTCACAATATACAGGGTGTTACAAAAAGGTACGGCCAAACTTTCAGGAAACATTCCTCACACACAAAGAAAGAAAATATGTTATGTGGACATGTGTCCGGAAACGCTTACTTTCCATGTTAGAGCTCATTTTATTACTTCTCTTCAAATCACATTAATCATGGAATGGAAACACGCAGCAACAGAACGTACCAGCGTGACTTCAAACACTTGTTGGATGAACCATTCGCAGAGGTGTACCCGTGGAGGCCAATCAGCTGCTGGTAGTGCCTGCACACGCTGTACATGGTACGGAAACAACTGGTTCTCCCGTAGCACTCTCCATACAGTGACGTAGTCAACGTTACCTTGTATAGCAGGAACTTCTCTGACGCTTACATTCGTCAACTGCACGAAGAATTGCCTCGTCCATTGCAGGTGTCCTCGTCGCTCTAGGTCTTCCCCAGTTACGAGTCATAGGCTGGAATGTTCCGTGCTCCCCAAGACGCCGATCAATTGCTCTGAACGTCTTCCTGTCGGGACACCTTCGTTCTGGAAATCTGTCTCGATACAAACGTATCGCGCCACGGCTATTGCCCCGTGCTAATCCATACATCAAATGGGCATCTGTCAATTCCGCATTTGTAAACATTGCACTGACTGCAAAACCACGTTCGTGATGAACACTAACCTGTTGATGCTACGTACTGATGTGCTTCATGCTAGTACTGTAGAGCAATGAGTCGCATGTCAACACAAGCACCGAAGTCAACATTACCTTCCTTCAATTGGGCCAACTGGCGGTGAATCGAGGAAGTACAGTACATACTGACGAAACTAAAATGAGCTCTAACATGGAAATAAAGCGTTTCCGGACACATGTCCACATAACATCTTTTCTTTATTTGTGTGTGAGGAATGTTTCCTGAAAGTTTGGCCGCACCTTTTTGTAACACCGTGTATATAAATGACCTAGTAGATAGTGTCGGAAGTTCCATGCGGCTTTTCGCGGATGATGCTGTAGTATACAGAGAATTTGGAGCATTAGAAAATTGCAGCGAAATACAGGAAGATCTGCAGCGGATAGGCACTTGGTGCAGGGAGTGGCAACTGACCCTTAACATAGATAAATGTAATGTATTGCGAATACATAAGAAGAAGGATCCTTTATTGTATGATTATATGATAGCGGAACAAACACTGGTAGCAGTTACTTCTGTAAATATCTGGGAATATGCGTGCGGAACGATTTGAAGTGGAATGATCATACAAAATTAATTGTTGGTAACGCGGGTGCCAGGATGAGATTCATTAGGAGAGTCCTTAGAAAATGTAGTCCATCAACAAAGGACGTGGCTTACAAAACACTCGTTTAACCTATACTTGAGTATTGCTGATCAGTGTGCGATCCGTACCAGATCGGGTTGACAGAGGAGATAGAGAAGATCCACAGAAGAGCGGCGCGTTTCATCACAGGGTTATTTGGTAAGCGTGATAGCGTTACGTAGATGTTTAGCAAACTGAAGTGGCAGAGTCTGCAAGAGAGGCGCTCTGCATCGCGGTGTAACTTGCTGTCCAGGTTTCGAGAGGGTGCGTTTCTGGATGAGGTATGGAATATAATGCTTCCCCATACTTATACCTCACGAGGAGATGACGAATGTAAAATTAGAGGGATTCGAGCGCGCACGGAGGGTTTCCGGCAGTCGTTCTTCCCGCGAACCATACGCGACTGGAACAGGGAAGTGAGGTAATGACAGTGGTACGTAAAGTGCCCTCCGCCACACACCGTTGGGTGGCTTGCGGAGTATAAATGTAGATGTAGATGTAGATGACGACTTCTCTTCCGTTTAATTACCCAAGAGCCGGATTCCATATTTTGTCAAAATTAAAACCATTATCTCTATTTATTAAATTATTAGCTAATCTAATCTCTATAGCTTCCTTGAAAACAGATTCCCAAAAAGAAGAGGTGGATGTTAAAATCTTCACATCACTGTAATTCATGAAATGCCCCGTATCAATGCAATGTTCAGCCACAGCTGACTTGTCTGGCTGTAATAAGCGTGTGTATCATCGATGCTTCACACACCTGTCATGAACGGTGCGATTTGTTTGACCTATGTACTTCTCACAATTTCTGCAAGGAATCTGATACATACCTGCTTTACGAAGCTGTAAATCGTCCTTCACAGATCTGAGTAAAGCTGCAATCTTCGTGGGGGGCCGGAAGATCACCTTAACACAGTGTTTCTCAAGAATACGGCCTATCTTGGAGGAAAGAGCACCCACATAGGACAAAAACGCACTAGATCTGAAGGAGTTAGTATCTTCTTACCCATCACATATCTGCATTTGTTGGGAAGAAAATCCATTCGATTTAAAAATGCTGCCCGCATCTCGTGGTCGTGCGGTAGCGTTCTCGCTTCCCACGCTCGGGTTCGCGGGTTCGATTCCCGGCGGGGTCAGGGATTTTCTCTGCCTCGTGATGGCTGGGTGTTGTGTGATGTCCTTAGGTTAGTTAGGTTTAAGTAGTTCTAAGTTCTAGGGAACTGATGACCATAGATGTTTCGTCCCATAGTGCTCAGAGCCATTTTTTAAAAATGCTCTTGAGGTATGTGAGCTCTTCTTGCAAATTGTCTTTATCGGATACACAGTGCGCCCGATTCACTAAGGTCTTAAGGACACCTATGGTCTGTGAAGGGTGATGGCAGGTACTGGTATGAAGATATAGATTTGTGTGCGTTTGTTTCCGATATACGGCATGTCCTAATGTGCCATCACTTTTACGGCGAACGACAACATCCAAAAAGGGGAGGCAGCCGTCTTTTTCTATTTCCATAGTAAATTTAATGCTAGCATGGATGGAATTCAAAT
The DNA here is from genome assembly GCF_021461395.2 of Schistocerca americana. Classification (NCBI taxonomy): domain Eukaryota; kingdom Metazoa; phylum Arthropoda; class Insecta; order Orthoptera; family Acrididae; genus Schistocerca; species Schistocerca americana. The sequence continues at coordinate 177,607,250 of NC_060119.1, read as the reverse complement.
GCTCAAGAAATCGATGTAATTCGTCCATCCCATGGGGCCATACCACGAATGTGTCGTCCACGTACCTTCAGAAGACCATTGGTTTAAAACTTGATAGTCCAGTCCAGTGCTCGAAGTCTTCCATGAATAAATTAGCTACTAGAGAAGTTGAAAATGCACAAAAACTAGATCTTATTCAGGAGGAGTCTTAAAAGGGAATACATCGTCTGAGAAAAGTGAAGCTTCCCTCGAAGGGCAGGAAGAAATAAAATGTAACTTGACGATTTGAGAGCGTACGTTATCTTATTCAAATGATTACAAAATCTATTCAAATTTACAAACAACTAGGCAGTATGAGCCCTCTTATAAATATGGCGTTGCACCCCATATGTCCTGTATGCATGCACTGATTCGGTTGGACAAGGTGTCATTACAGCCGTTGTATCCTCTTCCGAGGCAAACTGACCCACAACTATTGTAACTAGTCTTTGATATCCTGTATACTGGTACTGGGGCAGAGTTTACGTCCGAGCTGGTCCCACAGGGGATAGATCTGGGGGTTCTGCTGACCACGGGATTACCTCAACATTACAATTCATAAGAGGCAAGTGACGTGTAGGGACGAGCATTGTCCTGTTGAAAATGGCACAACGATACTGCCGCATGACACGTGATACATGACGACGCAGGATGTCCGTGACACACCGTCGTGCTGTCAGATTTCCCTCTGTCACACTCAGTGACCTGAAGTCGTACCCGATCATTCTCCACATCATGACGCCAGCAGTAAAATCGCTCTGCCTCTCCAAAACATTGTAGGTATGGGACAACATCCCAACTCGCTGCCTTACTCGCCGACGGCGGTTTGTGTTGTGGTGTTTACGGAAGGCTACATATGGGACGGTATTCCCTACTCTGGCAGCTGCCATTCACCGACCAGTAGTGCGAGATCACACAAAATGTTGCAGGGAGACCATTAGTTGTTCTCGGATGGCAGGCGCAGATAAGAACCACTTGTTGTGCTTGATACACAAAATGGCGTTCCTCCTTTCACATGTCCAAACGTGGTTTACCGGATACCTAACGAGAACACAATTCCCACCGTGTCAAACAGTTGGGAACTGTCACATCGGAAAGCTCAATAAATCTGGAAATTGCACTATTCTATCAGCTGGCCAAATGGAGACTCAAAATGACGCCCCTATCAAATCCGTCGGGTACTGATAACGCTGTCTCATACGAGTAGGTGGCGTCTCTGTATCCCTCACAATCATTACTTAACATGACGCCGTTTAAGCCGCTTATAGACTCTAACAGGCCCGGTAATAACATTAAACACAAACAACACTAATCCACTCTGATGGCTGTTCTACATGTCGCAGAAAATTGTAAATCCAATAATTTACGTTCCCGCCGATGACCTGTGAGCGTACGAAGTTACACTGACGTCCGGCCATCTCTTCTGGGTCGCGGTGTCAAACTGATCTGCTGCATACCTTCAAGTCTAAGCCACGTTGAAAGGTGACATTTTGGTTGAGATCTAACGAATTCCACGAAAGTTGTCTTGAGATTTCTACGTCTTCTTCTGCACGCTGTGTGGTTCTTTAGTGGATAGAGAAGCGGGGAACAGATGCCGTTCATGAGCAGAGAATTCAGACATTAACTTATTCTACATCTAATATCAAATAGTAAAAAAAAAAAGCACATAACTCTTTTGCGGTTGTCGCAGCGTAAGTTGCTAACAATTGATCTGAATGTAGAAATATATACAGATACAAAAGGTTTATAAATCTGGCACCATATCAATTCAGAAGATATCGAACCCTGGCCACTATGGAAGTCTGCAAATCTTATTCAACAGGCAAACACCCAAAATGGGCGACTGCATGAATGTTCGAAGTTAAGTACACCCGCCGCTGGAGCTCCGGAGAAGGGTGGTTGCATCTTATTGGCATCAGCGAAATTGTTCGTGGCGGCGGCGTAACTGGCTGCGCGCGAATTTGAAAATGCTGCCTACCGGATGGCGGCGGATACCGCAGAGATGAACTCTTATTGTAATATCGAAAGTCGAAGAGTGATTTATATCTATTCTGATGACGTCATTGGTAAGAGCCGTTTCATTCCACTTCCTCACTGGTCATGGCCCCTCTCCGACATATCTATGTCGATTTGGGAAAAGGGCGACGCCCGCGTGTGACTGTGGTGCATCAGAGGGTACTCCTGACCATGTGGCTTACGAGTGCCCCCTTTTCGATGATGTAGCAGCAAGACAACAACTACCAAGTAACAATACCTACGACCTACTCACAAGGGAACCTCCCCATCGCACCCCCCGCAGATTTAGTTATAAGTTGACACAGCGGATAGGCCTTGAAAAACTGAACATAGATCAATCGAGGAAACAGGAAGAAGTTGTGTGGAACTATGAAAAAATAAGCAAAATATACCAACTGAGTAATCCATGGCCATGATAAGCAACATCAAGGCTAAGGTAAGGTCAGGAGCGCCGTGGTCCCGTGGTTAGCGTGAGCAGCTGCGGAACGAGAGGTCCTTGATTCAAGCCTACTTTCGGGCGATAAGTTTTAACTTTTTATTTTCAGTTTACGTAACAAACGCTTATTTTCATCAATTTTTTGGGAGTGATTATCACATCCACAAGAAAACCTAAATCGGGCAAGGTAGAAGACTCTTTTTACCCATTCGCCAAGTGTACAAGTTAGGTGGGTAGACAACATATTCCTGTCATGTGACGCACATGCCGTCACCGGTGTCGTATAGAATATATCAGACGTGTTTTCCTGTGGAGGAATCGGTTGACCGATGACCTTTCGATCAAATGTTTTCGGTTCGCATTGGAGAGGCACGTCCTTTCGTCTACTAATCGCACGGTTTTGCGGTACGATCGCAAAACACAGACACTAAACTTATTACAGTGAACAGAGACGTCAATGAACGGACAGATCATATCTTTGCGAAAATAAAGAAAGTAAACTTTTCACCCGGGGGAAGACTTGAACGAAGGACCTCTCATTCTGCAGCTGCTCACGCTAACCACGAGACCACGGCGCTGCTGAGCTCACACTCTCCTTTATGTTACCTATCTTCAACACGGACTACTCAGATTGTATATTTTGCCTATTTTTTCATAGTTCCACACAACTTCTTCCTGTTTTCTCGATTGATCTGTGTTCAGATTTTCAAGGACTATCCACTGTGCCAACTTATAACTAAATCTGAGGGGGGTGCGAGGGGGAGGTTCCCTTGTCAGACAAGAAGAGACCTTTCAGAGACTGAACACGCTAGCCAACGCGGTATCACGAAAAGTACTAACCATTTTCTTGAGAGACCTTCGTGACTAGTTAGTAATCACTGATCGCGTCCAGCACTCCACTCCCGTACCGCCTGTTCGTGGATAGGTCGACTAAACAGGTGGTATCCGCCACGAGCAGGACTAGGGGGACTGGGGTGATCTACTTCACGAACTTGACAAACGCACCGATTATGACGTAGATTAGGTAGTAGTTTTTAGTTAAATAGAATAGTAGATTGGGAACCTGCAGCGACAATTAACTTCTTGCTTGCCCTGTGCCAGGAGCATGCTCATAGGGTTTAGCTCTATGAGCCAGGCACCCAAGTAGGTTTATACTAACACTGGCACATATGTAACGCTGGAGGCAGTTAACACTAATCACTTGTAGTTATTAGAAATTATGCTAACACTAGAAGTAGTCTGCCCATTAACCCGTGTAGTACTGTCTATAGTAACGCAAATTAAGTATGTAGTAGCTGCTATTATAATAACATTATAGAAAATTAAGACCCAATAATCATTAAGGTGGTGGGTTACTTTTGTATTATTATTATTATGGAAAAAGGGCCATTTCAATACGTCCGAAAAAATTATGCGACAAGTTTTTGTCGGATAGAGTACATTTAACATGTTGTGTTTCTAAATAGTATCGTGATTTCTTCCGAGCGGAATTATATTTTATGACAGGAAATTTCGTACAGGGACTCAAATCTCTGACGGCAGAGGCAAGGCTCCGAGCAATAAGGGGTGGCGCGACATCTGGCGTCGGGCGCAGTTGTCGCCCAGCCCGGATGGGGTCTTCCCCATAGCGAGGGGACGCAAGAAGACATTTTCTGTGAGGCGGCCGCTGCCCCGTTCCACTTTGAATTCTAATTAAGCCGGGCCGCCGCCATTACAGTAATGAAGGGAAAGCTGGGCCCTGCGGCTCGGCCGGGCGGGCTGACCTCGGCGGCGTGCGGCAGCGTTGCGTACGAGCGGCCAGCGATTGAGACTGATGGCGCAGATGCGGCCACCGCAGGGGTGCAGCCCGTGATTGATTCGGGGAGCGCGCCCCCCGGACAGTTTTGAGAAATGGCGCCGACGCCGACGCCGACGCCGACGCCGCCACCGCCGCCGTCGCCGGCCTAAAAGGTTTCCTTCTGCGCCGCTACCTCCCACAAATCCGGCGGCCTGCGGTGCGCCAGTCAGGAGAGGCAGGGAGAGAGATTGCTAATAAGGCCCCGGGGACCGCAGAGCTGCGACGCCGAGCCGCGGTAATGCGCGCGCCGCGTGCGTGTGACGGAGGATAAAGCCGCAGACATATATATCCCTTCCGTTTGCGTCACTTCCGCGGGCGCTTCCCTCCGGATGCCACCGCCTCGGTGTCACGCCGGGCTTTCCTCCCGGCGTTTCCAGGAACGCGGGGACGATTGCCACGCTGCTGCCTCAGCCGCCGCGCCGCAGTGGCAGAAGATGAGGAGTTTGCCGGATGCAGGAAGTCAGTAACCACTGGGCTTCCCCAGTAAAGCAGCAGCCCAAGCGCAACACCGTACTGTGATACTCCAGAGATGCAAAACTGTATAACAAGTAACGTAATTCAAGGACCTCTTTTTACTCTTAATGACATAAAGGTAAAAGAACAGATAAAGGAATAAAATGTGAATTGATTACAGCAAGCTTTGATGTCATATCGATGGCCTCTTTAACAACTACGCTGTCTGTTTCTTCAAGTAACTCTTTTCTGGGCATTACCAGGGCGAGTGGTCCAATTTCAGGCCTTAGCGATCACGGTGATCATTGGAAACCGAAACTTGAATTTTTGATCCCGTTGCCACCGACGCTCACAACTGGTCGACGGAGGTAGGAAGAAGGGGCTACCAATGGTACTCTCCTTAATCTTTTTCTGTGTATTTTCAGAGTTGAATACACTTCACACTAGAACTTTTCTTCAAAAATGTTCCTTTTAAACTGATAGATGGTTTTAATGTATACTGAGTTTTAGTGTAATCTAGATCCTCTGTTTGTCAAAAAACAATTTCTGTGTCATTTAAATACGACACTCTCTAAATCTAAACACACAAAACATGTGTGGAGTACAATGTACAATATAAATAGAAATCGTAAACTTTTCGCTGTATGATATGTTCTGTGTGTTTCGTGCCTTCAGTCTTACTCTAATTTTCAGAAAAGCAAGTTGGTGTCGCTCTGTTTCTCTCGATAGTGACCGCTAGAGACTGGAGTATCTTCTACCTTCACGAGGAGAGTCAATGTTACTTTATCTCGAAATATCAAGAGACTTAAAGAAACGAAAATGAGCTTTTACTTCCCTCTTTTCGTCTAGTTCAGATAAAAATCTACAAGATTTACGAACTAGGGTTATGAATTTGGAAGACCAAGTATAGCATAAAGCTCTGTACCCTCCCAACCGGTAATATTATGATCTTCAAGTTTAGAAAACCTCTGCGTTCTATATTTGCTTGACGACTATTTTTAGGTCCTATTTTCTCTTTCAGAGACTTCCTGAACCTCGTCTGGGGCATCATTTCCACATCACGTCTTATAGCACTGCATGGTCTGATCAGAACGACCGAAATAGAAGCGAGTACTCTGATATGACCCCATTGTCTCCTCAGCACCAACAAAGCGCCTCTTTCAAACGCTTCTCGTTATTAAATATATCTTCAAAGAAATGTTAATGGTACGCAACGTGTTTACTCGCCTGTCTCGGCGATCGTAGCGATAAGCCTCTATTATCTAGTGTTTCCGGAGCATCCACATCACGTATCCTAAAGCAGCACGAATGCTTTCAGTGGTCTTTAGGTATAAGCAATCGCCAATTTCATGGAAATTTTATCAGAATAACCGCAGCCAGATACTAGCTGCTTCCTGCTGGATAACAACATAGGAGAAAAGTAAATAAACATGTAAGTCTAACGTTGATTAAATTACATCTGCACCAACTTGAAATGTACACTATTCATAAACATCTACTTTACTTGAAACTTCCTGGCAGATTAAAACTGTGTGCCGGACCGAGACTCGAACTCGGAACCTTTGTCTTTCGCGGGCAAGTGCTCTACCAACTTTTTTTTTTGTTTTTTTTATTTTTTTTTATTATTATTTTTTGTTTGTTTTCTCTTGTCTTTTTTTTTTTTTTTTTTTTTTATCCAATGTCAGGCTTACCACCTTTGCTGACATACATGTTGTTGTACTATCGCATAAATAGTGTCTACAAAGTCCATATGTTGACAAGTAGTGGCTACTTAGAAAATTAATTAATTAATGAAATGAATAAAACTGAAAATTCCCAAATGAAAGACATGAAGACATTGTGGATAGTACAAATACAAAAGAAACATGCTCCTGTAGCAATGAAATAAAATTCGTGTCGGGGGCGACACCTGCTCACGACCCGACGTTCGATAGAGCAAGAGAGCCATCTATCGACTCGTTCTCCAGACGTTGGTGTAAGACTGGGTCGTCTTCTCGAAATGAACTAAGGGTCCGTAAGTGTGATCGATGTCTATCTCGGCTTCTTCGTCTATCTCATCTCTCACCCGTCACACCCCATCTGGCCGGTGGGTCGGTAAATGTAAGTCGCAAGTAATTAGCGAAGTCTTGTCTATATTTCTTATGCTGTTGCAGCTTCGTGTGTCCATCCAGGAGAAAATGCCAAAAATCAATTTTGTCCTTTTCCAATTCATTATACACGTAGCCCACCACCATTCCCCGCACCCATGTCACTGCATTGGTTTTTTTGACCGGGAAATAATATACCAACTGAGCTACCCAAGCACGACTCACGCCCCGTTCTCACAGCTTTACTTCTGCCAGTACCTCGTCTCCTACCTTCCAAACTTGCCCGCGAAAGGCAAAGGTCCCGAGTTCGAGTCTCGGTCCGGTACACAGTTTTAATCTGCCAGGAAGTTTCATATCAGCGCACACTCCGCTGCAGAGGGAAAATCTCATTCTGATCTACTTTACTTGTTTCGCGTATAGGCCCTACCTTAATGACATTCCAGCAATTGGAAATGTTGTAGTTTGTTTTCGGAGTTCTCTGTCGATAACTCGAACATCTAGCTTTTTGGCCAAGAGTAATATGGACATTTGCAAAAGAAAGCGCATGTATCTTCTTAGGAAGGACATCTACAATGCACTGATCACGGACATTTATCACGTCTAAGACACCCGAGCCGAAGAAATTGGTAACTTATTGCCAGTACGATAGGTTCAATTAACAGAGCTGTGCTTCAGGAAAAGGCAGGAACGCAGTAACATACACGGGTTAGTACCGTAGCGCTCTACTGCCCAGTCGCCCTACAGATTTTAAGAAGGCATGGAGCTGCTTTTGCAGCTGGGTGATAATCAGTAAATAACAGGCAATGAAAGAGCGGTGCGGCGGGAGCTGCGGTTTTGTCTGGGGAGGCGGCGGCTGCGGCGCATGAATAAGGAATGCTGGCCACGCAACAGGGGCAGCTGCTGCCTGCGGTCGCAGTGGCGCTGTGTACCAGCCCGCCGCGCCAACCTTTCACTGGCCATTCGACGGTCGCAGTGGTCGCTGCTTTTCGCACAACAGCGGGCCTCATCATGATTTTAAAGCTTAACAGAATTCGCAAACTTTTGGAAACCATAAAATTAAAGTTTCTAGAATCCTTACACCAAAAATGTCTCCATTAACCTAACGACGAGTCTGTATCGAAATGGGAGAACCATCGTGCATAGATACTCTCAGCCGACAGGCACCAGTGATCTTTTGATTACCAGTGAATGACCTTTGCGAGTAAGACTAACAACAGGCTATCGGTACCAAACTAAAAAGTTATTCTTCTCAGTCAATATTAAAATTAATCAACCCTTACCATCGTTTACGTATAATCATTTGGTATTTAATTTCAGACGTAACGTGGAGAGATGTTCAGTGAAAAAGAGTGCAACAAGCGTTTCATTTAAAAATATAAATTCAAATTTATTTTTGAATTTACGCCCTCAGTTTTCCTTGCTTTTATATTCCGTCATAAAGACCTGTTGAATGCTCCCAGTACATGGTTATAAATTAGTTGAATTATTTTAGACACTTCAGAGAGCACACGTATCGAGTATATAAAAAAATCAGATTTACACTGTGCTGTTATTGAAATAGAAAATGGCTCTGAGCACTACGGGACTTAACATCTATGGTCATCAGTCCCCTAGAACTACTTAAACCTAACTAACCTAAGGACATCATACAACACCCAGTCATCACGTATTGAAATAGACTAAATTTGATGATGAATAATGTTTTCTTTTTTTAAGGTGAACTAAATTCGCCTCTAAATACACAATGATATATACTTCAAAGCGAAGTTAATGATGACAGAAACGAGTATACCAATGGTGATATCTTAAAACTGTAGAAGGCAACTGGCTATGAAAGAGTCTACGTGGTACCGGTTCTTCTGAAACTAAACAACATGCAGACATGCACTGCTGACAGGAACATGCAGAGATACATTTTCTTGCAAAACTGGTAATGTAATAGTAAATTGTAAACGTTGTAGAGATGTAGATCAGGGAAGCAGACATTATCGTTGGATTAAATGATACAACGAAGCTCGTGCAAATTTCGTAACAGGCCATACAGACTTCTAATAAGTCGTATGAGACTATGATCATCTTTTGTGTCTAAGACTTGTGTTATCCTTTGAACTGAGAGGCTTCTACACTATTCACGAGTTGCGCTTTTCGTGGATCTCCTAAGTCACTTGGGATGCAGGCCGAAGTATTAACGGGGACGTATGAGAAACTATCCGGGCACATACGAGTATACGCTAATGTAAATTTCATTGTTTGACAGATAATTGAACGAAATTCTGCACATGTTGCTATTATGTTATTAGAACTTGAATGTCTTCATTTTTTGTCAAACAATTTTATCAGGAGATTGCTGGATACTTTTAGAACATCTACTACCACGTGAGGAAAATTTTCTCAAAGGTTCCTTTACTTATCACTTTCAAAATGTGGTAGGCTGTTCTTAGTTATTAGATGCACACATCTGTGTACCAGCCATTTAATACCAGTCTTCAGAATCTCGAAACAATTTTTTTATTTTACGTGCATAACACATAGCAATTTTTATTTTGCAAAAATTTTAATAAATTCGACAGTAGTGCTTCTTGAAAAATCTTGCAACACTGGGTGTTGTTTCATTATGCTATGTACAAAGGCTTTGTACAGTATGTTCAAAATCTGTAGCAAAGTTTACCCTTTTGCATGCAATGTTTCAATAGAAGGTGTTCCTTATACAGCGAGAAATTGGAGTTGCCGGAAATGTAGAAAAAAAGATTTTATTAGCATTTATGCTTACTGGTGGCCATAACCATTTATCTGGTCTTTCTGGTTTTCGCGTTGCTCATTTCTTCTACTCTGATCCTTCCACCGTTCTCTTTTTGCAATACCCTGCACTGACATTTTAGAGCTAACAATATACACATAACTAATGTTCTTCCTTAGGTTTTCAGTGAAGGAACCTGCACAGAATCCTCGTCTCATAAGGATCCTGATTCCTGCAGTGTTACAATCATTGAAAGCCAGAAAAGCATCAATGAGGAAAATTCAAAAGTAGAAGAGCTAAATGAGGTTGTTAAAGCTTTCGATGGGGCTTTTTGTTCAATCTTGCGTGCATTTCTTTAATAAATCCCCATTAATCGCAGCCTTCGATTCTCTAGAGATGTCGTCTCTGATGGCAGGAAATAATAAAATATCGCAAATAAGAAGAGAGTTGCGTAGAAAAGAGCGTGTGGAACTGTGCATTGGTTGAAACAAGATGGCTTTTACATCATTTGTAGCACCAATTAAACTCCGAAAATTGGAGACAATATTTCTGACTTGCTACGGAACTACCTGGAGGGAAAAAAATGTCAACATTTTTGATCAATTCATCATCAAGTCTTTTTAAGAAATGAACAACTGTTCCCTTATTACGTCTCTGTGATAGACGGCTGATGACTGCTGTGGAATCTCGCCTTGCAGCACGTCATGTGACATACGACTGGTGGCCAACAGTCGAATACTGTTGTCAGCGGCTTCATGGGGACACAGCCGTAATCACGGTTGATGTCTTGGGCCGGCCGCGAGGGCAGGGGACGCGCCGCCTCCCCACCACCTGAGGGCTGAAATAAAGAGCGGCGCGCCGTAATGAGACGGGGCGAGGCGCGACGTGCCAAAGTGGCCGCTGGCCGGACCCCCGCCCTCCGATGCAGCCGTCGTCAGCGGCTGTTTTACACACACACGTCTCTGGCGCTAAGCTGTAGGGAAAGCCAGGAGGCCTTCACAAGTCTAACGAGCTGCACTTTACGAAAACCCGACACAAGCAACTCAATGGTAAGACACTGCACTTGTATACGACAGAGGCTGGGTTCAAATCCCCGGCCTGAAGTGATATCTTTAAATCGTTTAGGGTGAATTCCCGAATGTTTCATTAGAAAGGAAATGCCTGTCTGCTTCCTTTCTCCGTCACTCTCTGACCGACTTGCTGCTTCTTCGTCGACGGCGTATACCTTTTCGGAATAGTGGGGAGTGTTTTCCGCCCTCTCCCCATCATGGCAAAGGTTAATAAAACATCAGTATCTATAATACAAGTGACTGTATATTCGTGAGCCTTCCCTTCCATAAGAAACACTGTGAGAGCACCCAAGAATCTATTGTAATTCGTATCTGCCGTGCTTCCACGTAATTACGAAAATACACACAAGCGTAATATCATATTTCACATGTAGATAAAGGGAATCCAATACTTTACACGTAACGCATACCATGTCCATGTTACATTATTCAGGACACAGAGGAATTAAAGACATTAGCTGCCAGAGGGTACTGATTTATGTCAATGGGACACATTGAAAATTTGTCCCAGATTCGGATTTGAATCCAGGTATCCTGCTTATTAGGCAGATGCGCTGACCACTACGTCACCCGGACACAACTGTCACAACAACTACACGGACTACCCAAGTATGCCTCCCGTCAGACCCAAAATCTCAGCTTACAACACGCCCTAATGATGTAGTGACGCTGCTCATTACTCTCTTTATTCGGTGGCATCTCGGCGATTCATGTACGAATTCGAGATATGTGTGCATCTCTACTGCAGGGATCATTGGTCGAAATAAAAGACACCATATATATAATAAAAGCGATGACGGCAAATGATCCCTTCAGTGCATATGCACCTCAAACTGCAATTTTTCGAGAGTCCCTGCATGTCCTTCTTTTCAGGGATGGTAGCTGGACTCAGCTTTTTAGTGCAGAATGTCAAATCAAATACCTTTCTACCAATTTCGGCGATATATTATGCCATCTTAAGGCCCGCTGGTCGACGTGTAGGAATACTCCAACCACGATTCCGGTCAATATTGCGGCCAGCTTTCAAAGAGCAGTATCGTACATTTCTGCTAGATACAGTGATCCCTTCAAATATCATCCGCCGACTCAGTGATAATATTTGAAGAGATCGTTGTATGTATCAGAAATCTAGAGATATCAGTCTCTGAATGCTGGCCCCTATTTTGACCGGAGTCGTGGTTGGAGTCTTCCTACACGTCGGTCAGGGGGCCTGAAGACGCCGTAATATATCTCCGAAACTGATAGCCTAATAAAATAACATCAAGGAAATTAGACGGCTGAAAGGCGTTTCATTTCACATTCTTACAGGAATCGGCGAGATGCTACCTGGGGGTGACCACTGTTTCCATATGGCGTAGTGGTCAGCACATGTGTCTAGTAAACAGGAAGCCTGGGTTCAAAATCCAGTCCGGCATAAATTTTCAACTAGCCCCATTGATATAAATCTATGCTCACTAGTAGCTAATGTCTTTAATTCCTGTATTCCTTGATTCATAATGGCTGCAGATCAAAATTGTGTCTCTTTTTTCGGACATGTCTGAATGAACAGACACCACATAAATATTTACATTATTGGTAGTCATGGCTGCTAGACACCAAAGGAATCATCAAAAAAGGATTAAAAGCAGTACAAGTATTATCATTATAGTAACGCAGTGTAAAAATGAATGAGTAAGACAAACAATACTACATTCCCAGAACCAGTATCTGATGAGGCAGACGCGCGGTAAGATAGGACAATTTACTGATCGTCTTAGTGAATCAACAGGCGTTGAATCCGTCGTAGAGATATGATATTCCAGAAATTTTTGCCAGAGCCTTGAATGCAATTACGGTATGTTGACAGGCATGAGACTCTGTACCATAGTGTCCCTCTTCATAGGGTGCCAAGCATGTTCGACAATTGAAAGTAAATCTAAACTCGCCAGTTGATGTGTCCCTATACACAGAAAGCAGCCCATCGCAACTCATGGGTGAGTAGAGTAATGCACAAACTAATACCGGCAAACAGTGCACTTTGCAGCACACGCTGGATATGACAATGATAAAGTATTAGTACAGGTCTCATACTATGTTGGCATTTCATATGAACTCAGCCATCGATTTCTGCCGTCTTATGTCATATTTCGGCTTCCCCGTTTGCTTCTTTACACTTACGTTACGTCTCATACGGCCAACCCTCTCAGTGGATGCTTGCAAGAAAGAAAAATCCTTGGTCTAATTTACGCCGATTACAAAATTAATAATAATATTTGGCGACATTTAGCTTTAGTGTCGACGAGTGCTGCGTCATTCGATATTTACTGCAGGAACACAGTCAGCTTTTATGTCTACTCCATGCAAAGATCATCAGTCCAATTAGGCTGAAAGTCTACTCTACAGCAATAAGCAAAGAAAACTAATCAGAAGCTAGGTTGCTCCCTCAAAGTTATAACCTATCTCAATTCCTTTAGGAAAACAAGACTTACTCAGTGTTGCGACTGATTACTTCAGCTATCTGAGGTTGTTTGCAGATGATGACGTTCTTTATTCGCTAGTAAAGTCACAGAAGATGAAAACAAACCGAAAAACAGATTTAGAAAAGATATCTGCATGGCGCAAATATTGGCAGTTGACCCTATTTAATGCAAAATGTGAGATCATCCTTATGAATGCTAAACGGAACTTCGGTTACACTATGAATCAGTCAAATCTTATGGCCGTAAATTCAACTAAATACCTAGAAAATACAGTTACGAACAACATAAATTGGAAAGAACACATAGGAAATGTTATGGAGAAGGCGAACCAAAGACTGCGTTTTACTGGAAGGACACTTGAAATGTGCAACAGATCTACTGAAAAGACTGCCTACACCACGCTTGTCCGTCCTCTCTTAGAGTGCTGCTGCACAGTGCGGAATCCTTACCAGACAGCGCTAACAGAGTACATCAAGAAGGTTCATAGGAGGATAGCACGCTATGTATTACCGAGAAATAATGGAGAGAGTATGACAGACATGAAACAGGATTTGGGGTGGGCACGATTAAAACAAAAGCGTTTCTCTTTGCCGCGGGATCTGCCCACGAAATTTTTATCAATCAACCTTCTCCCCCAAATGCGAAAATATTTTGACGGTGACCTACATAGGGAGAAACTATCATAATAACAAAATAATGGAAATCAGAGCACCCACGCAAAGATATAGCTGTTTGTTTATTCCGCGCGCAGTTGGAGAGTGGAGTAATGGAGAGTTATTGTGAAGGTGGTTCGATGAACCCTCTTCCACACACTTAAGCGTGATTTGCAGAGTACCCACGTAGATATAGATGATATCCAGTCGCTGTATGAATATCTACGTCCATTCGACTGTAACGTCTGTATTATTTGTGAGCTTAGATCGCGATTGTATGTATTTCACACTACGGGATAATTTAAAACGTGGTTAGGTTTGAACGAGTTAAACCTATTGATCTGTCGAGTAACAGGTTTAAAGAATACTCTACAGCAAGAAGCAGAGAAAAGTAACCTCGACGTTATAATCTATCTTAAAATGGATCAAGTGGCTCTGAGCACTTTGGGACTTAACAGTTGAGGTCATCAGTCCCCTAGAACTTAGAACTACTTAAACCTAACTAACCTAAGGACATCACACACATCCATGCCCGAGACAGGATTCGAACCAGCGACAGTAAAATAATCTTAATTCCTTTAACAACAGTACAGTTCGTTGCTCGGTTTTGTGACTGATTACATCACTTAGTTGTAACAGATCCTCTCTGTAAGCTGTCTGATTCTCGCAATCGTAGATGGTATTGTACTGTGACTACTGCGGTATTTCCCAGGTAATTTAGAACCAATACTGAATACTGACGCCGGCCTCTGTGACCCAGCGGTTTTAGGCGCTTCAGTCCGGAACCGCGCTGCTGCTACGGTTACGGGTTCGAATCCTGCCTCCGGCATGGATGTGTGTGATGTCCTTAGGTTGGTTAGGTTTAAGTAGTTCTAAATCTAGGGGACTGATGACCTCAGATGTTTTGTCCCATAGTGCTTAGAGCCATTTTGTTTAATACTGACGCTCAAACATGTTTACTCGTTCAGCAATTCTCAAAGCTTCAGACCCAGTGAGGCGGCGAAGGAGTAAGCACATTGGATTGTCGTTCAGGAGTACTACGGTTCAAAACCCAGTTCGGCAGCCCAGATTTCGGGAGTGAGATCCAATTTCCCCGGGCGTATACGCTGTTCAAATAACCTTAGGAATGTGGCGGCCGGGTGATGTTAAACAAGCCAATACGTCAACGGAAAGACACCCCACCTGGGTGCATTCACGCAAGTTATTGTCACATTTACGTTTCTTGTACTTTCCAAAAATCACTTAAAATAAATGCCGGGATGGTTCCTTTGAACAGGTTGCGGCTGAGTTCCTTCCCCATCCTTCCCTGAAAAGAGTTTGTGCTCAGTCTCAAAAGACCTCAAATGTTTTTTTATTCCAGTCTTTCATCACAATATGAATTCTTTACACGATGATTCTAAAGAATTCATATTGTGATCAAAGACTGGAATAAAAAACATTTGACAGTATTCGGTCACTGTTTGTATACGTGACCATGTCGCAGTTGGTCAAAAGCCCTCGTTTCCGACGAGACTAAACTCTTAATTTTCCTTCCGTCAAACCTTCAGCTTACATTCACACCCAAGACGACCAAAGTCAAACGACTGATATTTGGCAGCTGCCTTTTCCAGCTGCTACGTCGAGCTTCCGTGTTGGGAACGTGAAGCACGGTAGGTTGGTGTGGGCGTGCAGCGCAGCCACTTGATGGCTCGCCTCTCGCAGCCTGGAAGGGCGCGTGAGCAGCGGGCTGGCGGCGCGGCGGCGCGCCTTTGTGCTCCCGAGGCGGCGGCTGCGGCTGCGGCCCGGCCGAGGTGTTGGGATGCGGCGCACGCTACAATGGGCATTATTAGTTTGATTCCCGGCCTTTTGATGGCGCCCGCCGTCCGTGCTGCGCCTCTCAACAAGCGGCAGCGCCTGTAGCCGCATCCCAACCCCGTGTCTTAGCAGGGCCACCAGAGAAACAAAGAGTTCGCCTTACTATCCGTCTGCCGCTCTTCACAGTACGTACCGGAACATTCTTTTTTTCGCATCTTGTAAGAGAGCTACATAAATAGATCTACCGATGACTCTCTCAAAACCTGTGAAGGGTAGTATTGTTACCAGAGCATTATTTTGTAATTCTCTTTGACTGTTTTCAAGGTGCTAAAGGCATGTGTTACTATTAATCCCACTGAAAGAAATGAACTATAATCCTCGACAAACACCGACCTTACATAAGAAAAAGACATGGCAAGTCACCCACAATCATGTCTTTTACTCGGTAGCGTAGCATGCTAAAAAATCTACATACACACGCTGCTTCCAATTAAATTTTACTTACCTGAGAGGGCCTCCATGAAAAAGGAGTGATCGTAGGACTATCAGAAATTGTGGAAACGTTTGTAAGGACACGTGGACAAGAAATAACGAATAAACCATTGAAAAAAACGCATTTTAATTTCCCAACGAAAGAGTAACATTTGTTAATTGCGTACCATGTTTCCCTCTAGGTTACAAACGTTGCTCATTGAGACGACCATCTACGTCCACGACAACCTGGAACCGCATCAGAGATACCATTTCACAAATGTTTTCAGCACTTTTTTTTTCGAGCCTGGACCATCGAATGGCCAGCTGTGGCGATACAGCTCGTGCACTGCTTGAAGACCGCACACTGCGTCCCGAGTTTTTAGCCATGGCAACAGTACCTTCCTCAACAATTTGTGGTGCACCTGGCAGTCGGCTTCTCCCAGGAGCAATTCCCAAATCACCAGATAATTCGAAGTCGAAATTGCGAATCATATATTCACGAGCAAAGCGCTTCACACACGTTGTCCATATCCACGTTGACTGTGTGCAGCTGTAATGCACACTCCGGGTTCGATTCCCGGCGGGGTCAGGGATTTTCTCTGCCTCGTGATGACTGGGTGTTGTGTGATGTCCTTAGGTTAGTTAGGTTTAAATAGTTCTAAGTTCTAGGGGACTGATGACCTCAGAAGTTAAGTCCCATAGTACTCAGAGCCATTTTTGAACCAAGCAATAGCCTTGAATGTCATTTCACGAGTTTCTACAACTGAAAATATAAAACATAATGAGCAAGTCTGAGGTAGTTAATGAATCTGTTTTTATTGCTGATTCATAAACACATAACCAACACTGGAAAATTTTGACACTCTTCACGCTGTAACATACATATGAGCAATCTATTGACACAAAGAATACGAGGAACAACATTCAGTTTAATGCGCCGTAATCTCTACAATCAGACGAAAACGTCAACAAAATGTCTGACCAACTGTATCCCAAACTCCTGCCCTTTACTGGAGTACAACGCGCACAGCTCACTCACATGCACCTCCATACTCTGTCGGGTGTCATGTCCAAATGTTGAAAAATGCCGGTACGTTTAACTATGCTACTGGGCCAAACGAAATGGTGAATGAGCAGTCCCCTGCTCGCTCATCACTCTCCGCCTCATTAGTTTTCACTCATATATACTTAAACACATTTATTTTAGTATTCTACTTGTGACCATGAGTATCACTCTAGTAAATATAGATCTTCAATGTGTTTATGATACCGATCTCTTGTACAGGGGTTGGGCAAAAATATGGAAAGACCACACAATACATTACCGTGCCCAGTACGGTGTAGGAAACCCGTGACATTCAAACCAGCTTGTAGTCGTCTCAGAATGGATAAATACTGGTCCTGTACGGCTTTCTTCCTGCACAATTGTGGCAAGTTAAGTTAACAATGATTGAAGTGGACAGCGATCACGCACCTTTGTCTACAAAGCAGACCACAAAGCTCAGTAATAAATGAGATCTAACGACTGTAGTGGCCAGAGAAGATGCGACGATTTATACTGGCTGCTGGCTGTATTAACAGGTGCCCTTGTCGCGTTGAAACACAGCGACCTCAAAGGGGAACAAACGCTGTACTATGGCATAGACCTGATCAGCCACAACGGTCACATAATCATTGGCCCTAATGTATCCACGAAACAGCTGCCCAGATCACCACCGAACCTCCGGTATGTTTCATTCTTCGAACGTAAACTCGGCCAGAAGTTGGAAACAATGTGAAACAAAGCTGATCGCTTCTATTACTGCTTCAGCACCACATTTTCTTGTTACGGTCACTTGCATGAGTGATGAGTGGTTTTGGAATTCCAGCTCACTCTCCAAATCCCTGCTTATGGAGTCCCCTTCATGTTGTTTTGAGCCGCGCGGGATTAGCCGAGCGGTCAAAGGCGCTGCAGTTATGGCCTGTGCGGCTGATCCCGGCGGAGGTTCGAGTCCTCCCTCGGGCATGGATGTGTGTGTTTGTCCTTAGGATGATTTAGGTTAAGTAGTGTGTAAGCTTAGGGACTGATGACCCTTGTAGTTAAGTCCCATAAGATTTCACACACATTTGAACATTTTTTGTTGTTGTTCTGATGATGACAGTGTCCGGCAGTGCGGCATTCATTTCTGTAGTCCTCTTTTTCTGTCACAGCTCTAGTCAATTACCGTCTGTCACGATCACTCAACAGAAATTTTCGTCTGCGATGTAGCTCAGTGGATGATGGTTTTCCGCTTTCCGCCGTCTGGGGTACAAATCTTCGATACGGTGCCTCTTGAAACACCGAACACTTCGACATCCTTGGCTAAGGAAGCACCCACAATTTGTCCACATACGAACGGACTTAGCTAAGACGTATCACAACTCCACAGAAGACTGTTCTGAACACGGCTGACACTTGCAATGTATTGAGAACAGTTGGCAGGTGTCGCTCATGGTCAAATATAAGAGCGTAACTTGCAGACTTGCCAAACATCTCCATTTATCTTCGAACATGCAGTCTTTTCATATTTTTTTCCGGCTCCTGGAGGCTATTTCAAATAAAAAATTAAACAAAATTCGGCGTCTGGCGTTCCAGAGGTCCGGCCTCACTGTCCAGACACAAAGTTCGTAAGAAGAACGTGAGGTGCTGAAGATCGTGTGTGGGGAACCTTTTCTCCTGCTCCACGCGCCAAGGAATGCGCAAAACTCACCCCTTGCCGACTGGTCTACGTTAGTCAGCTCTGTCGGAGTGACATTGCAAACTCTAGCCAAGCATCTTCTATGTTCTACTTTATTGGTGGCTAGCAACGCATCCCATTTCCTTATGCAATGGGTATGTGCTTTTGCCGCTTTCTTACCGTGCCTTTGTGGATTTGATTTGTAAGAGCAGTATAAGATGCCCCCTTGCAACTGTACCTACGTTCAAGAGTTCTGCGCCGGCTGGTGTGGCCGTGCGGTTCTAGGCGCTTCAGTTTGGAACCGCGCGACCGCTACGGTCGCAGGTTCGATTCCTGCCTCGGGCATGGATGTGTGTGATGTCCTTAGGTTAGTTAGGTTTAAGTAGTTCTAAGTTCTAGGGGACTGATGACCACAGATGTTAAGTCCCATAATGCCAGAGCCATTTGAACCATTTGAATCAGTGTTCTACAACGCCCCTGTCCTATGTGGTACAATGCAGTTACCCCGGTGTATGCTATGCTGCAGTCATTAAAGACGCGCCTCTGCAGATCCCGTGATCGCAGCCTTCACCGCGTGCGTTTTGTGTTGCAGCGGCGGCAGCGCCTGCGCCAGCGGCAGCGGCAGCGGGCGGCGCGGCTCTCCGGCCACAACGACGGCCACAGCAGGTGAGTGAGCTGCCCTGACGCCTGCAGCGGCGCGCGTCGATTTAAAAAGGAAATGGGCCCGAGATGAGGAATTAGCTGCGAGCGCGCGCGCATAACGCCATTAGCGGCCCGCCCGCCCTTTGAGAGGACATTGCCCTCCTCCTACTCGCCCTCGTTTTTTAATCTTTACTCGAAAACAGATTTCCTTCGCTTTGACGTCGCGACGGCGCTCGGAGGCAAGCAGCATCGATTGTTCCTTTCCCTTTTTGTTAATTCATTAATCCCACTGCGTGGCGGTGATGGCGTTACATCAGCTACGGAAAGAGCCTGTCGGTCGGTCGCAGGCATACCAAGTCAACTTTCGAGGCGAGTCTCCGTGTCACGAAAGCTGTTGCAAACAAATTCTCATGAATCTGTAGTTTTCAGTTTTCTCTCCCCGTTAAACTTTTTTCCATTATCGGCCCCCGTGGCGTCACTCTGTTAAAGAGTTAAAAGGGATATACCTTGCAGCAAGTGTCGCATCATGTATAATGTACAAAACCGTACCGATAAACTCCGATGGGATGTGACGATACGAACGCATGTCTGCTAGCGTCATCTCATGACGCCACAGGCCAACACCTGACGCTAGACCATCTACAAATGATGAAACTTCCTGGCATATTAAAACTGTGTGCCGGACCGAGACTCGAACTCGGAGATCCAGGCGGAAGTCAAATTGTGAGGACGGTCGTGAGTCGTGCTTGGGTAGCTCAGTTGGTAAAGCACCTGCCCGCGAAAGGCAGGGTCCAGAATTCGAGTCTCGGTCCGGCACACAGTTTTAATCTGCCAGGAAGTTTCAAAATCTATGCACACTCCGCTGCAGAGTGAAAATATCATTCTGGAAACATCCCCCAGGCTGTGGCTAAGCCATGTCTCCGCAATATCCTTTCTTCCAGCAGTGCTAGTCCTGCAAGTTTCGCAGGAGAACTTCTGTGAAGTTTGGAAGGTAGGAGATGAGGTACTGGCGGAAGTAAAATTGTGAGGACGGTCGTGAGTCGTGCTTGGGTAGTTCAGTTGGTAGAGCAACTGCCCGCAAAAGGCAATGGTCCCGAGTTCGAGTGTCGGTCCGGCACACAGTTTTAATCTGCCAGGAAGTTTCAAAATCTGCGCACACTCCGCTGCAGAGTGAGAATTTCAATTTACGAATGATGTCAGATCGATTCCGAGGAGTTCTGCTCGCAGTCCATCAGTGTACACTTATTTATTGCCGAAGGGCTTCCCTAGCTGCCGGCAATAATTCCTAAACTTCAACTGCCTGTAGCGCCGCCTGGCATAGGTTCCTGTCACAAAGTTTTTAATAAGACTTCAGCTGCGTCCCCTAGAAGCTTGTTAGTATTGGTTTCTAGATTCTCTATGTAGCATGTAACAGTTCTCACAAGGCATACCCATTATTTTTATTGCGACGATTGAACAATTGCGAATAGTGGAACAAAAGACAAATGAATAAACTGGGAGAAAGACGTAAACGACCACTGTTGCACGTGAGACATCCTGCACAACCCTCTGTAATTTGTAACTACCGTTTTCTGACACCAACAAATTTCAGTAAGGACAATACCTGCAGGAGAATCTTTTCTGTTACGCAGTACTGTAGTACTACTTCAGGCTATTGAACATAGCAGTTTCATTCCGTGAACAGATGTAACTGAATGTTGGAAACTGTATATCAAAAAACAAAAAACAGTGAGTTTCCGCGAGTTGTGAAAGTACCTAACTGCCGATGCGAATCTAAAATGTAGTTAATGAGAGTGGAAAACCGTGTCCACTGTTTGCGAGCACTAATGTCGTTGGAAGGAACAGTTGTAGGTACTGAAAAAAATAACCGAACCATAATCCTGTTTTCACGCAAGAAGGACCGCTTCGCTGCGTTACAACAGAATATTCTCATAAACTTATTCGCAGACGAAATAAAGGTCCCTTAAATGGCAAATACTGATATGCGTTCAGGTTCTTCGCTACGAACTCCACTTTCTGAGAATGTCTGCCAACAACGGTGGGAACAGAAACTAGTTGGTGCGAGCAGTTGTTAACTACGAGACTTATTCCAAAACTAAGATCCGTTTGGTTATAAAAAAATAAGTTCATGAGAAAAGGATTTTACTGACAGTAATATTTCACTGCATATCTACTTTACTCTTCTACATAAACGCCGTTCACATCTATACACTTTCTGTAAAGCTGCACCAGTTTCTTTAAGCCCTCTGCAGAGAAGTCTACCACCATGGAATTGAAACAGCTGGTAATGTCAGTCCTGAGTTCATCATTGTTTTGAAATGTAAGAGGAGTAACTTGGTGCAAGGTCGAGACTGTGCAGAGGGTACTAAAAAGATCCAATCAATTTTCACCTTTCTTATTGGCAACGGTGTAAGCGCCCCGGTTGTCGTAAAGGACGATTATGCCTGGTCACCGCGGTGTAGATTTTGGATAGCACATCCGAGTTTGGTTAGCGTTTCACAGTGTACGTCAGTTGTACTTGTTGACCCGCGAAACATGAAACAAATCAGAAGGACGCCCTTTTTGTCACAAAGAACGGTAGCCATCACTTTTCAATTCGACAAACGAGATTGCTTAAATATTTCTGGTTTGCTTGAATTTGAGTAGCGTCACTGCGCTGAGTGTTGTTCCGATTCTGCGTTAGTGTCCGATATCCACGTCTCTTTACCCTTAACAATGTGGAAAAACAAATCATCTTCATCTTGCGTGAGAATTTTTGAAACTTGCATACATTTTGTGATATCCAAGTTGTTCAGTGACAATCTCGTAAATCGAAGTTCGAGCATCATTTCGGAATTCATTAGCCAGACCACAGACCGTCAATCGCCGATCACTTCGAAGTTTTTCGTTCAGTTGAGCAACGATGTCGTCGGTACGAGTACTAGGCCTGCCACTCCGCTGTTCATAGTGAACATTTGAGCGGCCATTGAAATTCTCGAGAGCATTTTCGAACTTGTTTGTCAGTAATTATTTGACATCCACACACTAGGAATAACTCACGATGGATTTCAGAAGCTGAAGATTTCGCCAGGAAACATCTAATCACACCGTGCACTTCACAACTAGCCGGATCTTCGATTGCCACGGCCATTGCGATCTGTTCTCGCCGTCTGACAAACGATTACCGAATCAAACCAACAGCGCAGTAGCTTCCTAAAGAATAGGTAGACAGCGCTGTATGTGTGGGACTTAATTTTGGGCTATCATCAGTTAATTATTGGTCACCGGACCTTAGTTTCGTTATAAGCCTCACTGTTGGTCCACACATTTTAGAGCAGGATGGTCCCATGAACTGCTGAACAAGCCACGTGACAGCCTTATCAAAATAAATGACGAAATAGACTACTGGCCATTAAAATTGCTACACCGAGAAGAAACGCAGATGATAAACGGGTATTCATTGGACAAACATATTATACTAACACTGACATGTGATTACATTTTCACGCAATTAGGGTGCATAGATCCTGAGAAATCAGTATCCAGAACAACCACCTCTGGCCGTATTAACGGCCTTGATACGCCTGGGCATTGAGTCAAATAGAACTTGGATGGCGTCTACAGGTATAGCTGCCCATGCAGCTTCAACACGATACCACAGTTCATCAAGAGTAGTGACTGGTGTGTTGTGACGAGCCAGTTGCTCGACCACCATTGACCAGACGTTTTCAATTGGTGAGAGATCTGAAGAATGTGCTGGCTAGGGCAGCAGTCGAACATTTTCTGTATCCAGAAAGACCCGTACAGGACCTGCAACATGCGGTCGTGCATTATCCTGCTGAAATATAGCGTTTCGCAGGAATCGAATGAAGGGTAGAGCCACGGGTCGTAACACATCTGAAATGTAACTTAAACTCATCAAAGTGCCGTCAATGCGAACAAGAGGTGACCGAGATCTGTAACCAATGGCACCCCATACCATCACGCCGGGTGATACGGCAGTATGGTGATGACGAATACACGCTTCCAATGTGCGTTCACCGCGATGTGCCAAACACGGATGCGACCATCATGATGCTGTAAACAGAACCTGAATTCATCCGAAAAAATGACGTTTTGCCAATCGTGCACCCCGGTTCGTCGTTGAGTACACCATCGCAGGCGCTCCTGTCTGTGATGCAGCGACAAGGGTAGCCGCAGCCATGGTCTCCGAGCTGATAGTCCATGCTGCTGCAAACGGCGTCGAGACGTGGATAAGATGCTTGTCATCTCGACTGCTCGTGATACGAGGCCGCTGGGATCCAGCACGGCGTTCCGTATTACCCTCCTGAACCCGCCGATTCCATATTCCGCTAACAGTCATTGGATCTCGACCAACGCGAGCAGCAATGTCGCGACGCGATGAACTGCAATCGCGAGAGGCTACAATCCTTCCTTTATCAAAGTCGGAAACGTGCTGGTATGCATTTCTCCTCCTCACACGAGGCACCAAAACAACGTTTCACCAGGCAACGCCGGGCAACTGCTGTTTGTGTATGAGAAATCGGTTGGAGACTTTCCTCATGTCAGCACGTTGTAGGTTTCACCACCGGCGCCAACCTTGTGTGATTGCTCTGAATAGCTAATCACTTGCATATCACAGCATCTTCTTCATGTCGGTTAAATTTCGCGTCTGTAGCACTTCATCTTCGTGATGTAGCAGTTTTCATGGCCAGTACTATATGTATCGGGATAAAAGAGAAGATATTAATTATTCTTAGTTCTTACTATCTGCCTGTCACATCATGCGACGTGCTCTCTTCAGTACCACGCAAAAGAAATAACCGCTGGCTACAAAAGCCGTTGTGCGTGGATGCTCTGAGCCAGTTTAACGTTGACAATGTCTTGTAGGAGCTTCATCATCAGTTAAATAATGAAATGTGACACAGTGCTACAGATGTTGAGATGATATTAGCAGTTTAAGAATCGAAACAAGACACAGAAAAAAATTCCGAAGAAAACTGTTGTTGATTTGTACGGTCTTTAATAAATGAAGGTTAACGCTGCAGTTTTCGGAGAACGTGACGTGTATAGGTTTCCAGTATGAGGACCGTTTCACGAATTGTCCGCTTTCCTAGAAACTTATAAAATGCGCTGTCTCGAGATGCGAACGTCGGTGGAGTGGCAGCTCTCGACACAAGCAGTGGGTCGGCCGCGGCATTATTCGCGGCGAGTTTATTGGACGGAGGCGCCAGCTGCGGCTATTAAAGCGGCCGTGAGGGACGGTGAGCGCGAGAGACGAATACGCCGGGCCGAGCAGGGCGACCTTTTGTTCTCTGCGCGGGATACAGCGATTTTTCGACTTATGGAGGAGGGTGGGCGGAAAAAAAAGCCGGCGAAAAAAGAGAGAGAAAGCGAGCACAGAGAAGAGGGAAAATATTTTACGAGGAAACTTTGCGGGCCCTCGAACTAAAGAATACTGATGGGAGCAACCGAACATGCTGCCGCGCTACAAAACACTGAGCCACTAACAGTGAAGGCCGCTGAATCGCGCTGTTCCACAGCCTTCTACGGCCCTGGCGTCTCGTGGTCGCCCTTCGTGGAGCGACGTACACAGCGGAGTATTTCGCTGGTCGTCTATTCTCTAAAAATTCATATGTGTGATTCATAGCAATACCGTTGAGGACACAATATTATCAGCATCAGTAATTTAGGATAACTGATTACACGTATATTGATCAAACATTCTACTACGAGCAACATAAAACGGTAATTGTTTGGACAAGAACTGTTGGTGTTGCTTTCTTGACTGTATTATTTTCGTAAAAAATACGAAGGTTGGTAGTGCTATCGTTATTTTCTACCGGAAGACAACGAAGAAATCAACATCGTTTCCCCTGACTGAGAACTGTTAATGTACTACAGTAACATGTATTTGTAGAGTGCGTTGGCAATAAATAATCTTGTCAGCGATATGGTGAAGTAGCATACAAGCTTAGTTTGTTTCGAAGTGCAAATTAACTATTTTCCTTCATAAACATTAGCTACTGAAATACGTAAAGGCGAGATCGATTGCGGAAAGATTAAGTTTATTGTAGATCATTCCAGGTATAAAACATTTTGTTCTATCTACACCCATACTCCGCAAGCCACCTGACGGTGTGTGGCGGAGAGTACCTTGAGTACCTCTATCGGTTCTCCATTCTATTCCAGTCTCGTATTGTTCGTGGAAATAAGGATTGTCGGTATGCCTCTGCGTGGGCTCTAATCTCTCTGATTTTATCCTCATGGTCTCTTCGCGAGATATACATAGGAGGGAGCAATATACTGCTTGATTTCTCGGTGAAGGTATGTTCTCGAAACTTCAACAAAAGCCCGTACCCCGAGCTACTGAGCGTCTCTCCTGCAGAGTCTTCCACTGGAGTTTATCTGTCATCTCTGTAACGCTTTCGCGATTACTAAATGATCCTGTAACGAAGCGCGCTGCTCTCCATTGGAGCTTCTCTATCTCTTCTATAAACCCTATCTGGTACGGATCCCACACTGCTGAGCAGTATTCAAGCAGTGGGCGAACAAGCGTACTGTAACCTACTTCCTTTGCTTTCGGATTGCATTCTTCCAATGAATCTCAGTCTGGCATCTGCTTTACCGACGATCAACTTTATATGATCATTCCATGCGTACTCACGGATAATTTATGGAGTTAACTGCTTCCAGTTGCTGACCTGCTATATTGTAGTTAAATGATAAAGGACCTTTCTTTCTATGTATTCATTACACTTGTCTACATTGAGACTCAATTGCCATTCCCTGCACCATGCGTCAATTCGCTGCAGATCCTCCTGCATTTCAGTACAATTCTCCATTGTTACAACCTCTCGATACACCACAGCATCATCCGCAAAAAGACTCAGTGAACTTCCGATGTCATCCAAAAGGTCATTTATGCATATTGTGAATAACAACGGTCCTACGACACTCCCCTGCGGCACACCTGAAATCACTCTTACTTCGGAAGACTTCTCTCCATTGAGAATGACATGCTGCGTTCTGTTATCTAGGAACTCTTCAGTCCAATCACACAATTGGACTGATAGTCCATATGCTCTTACTTTGTTCATTAAACGACTGTGGGGAAATGTAGTATTATATAAGCACGGAAAACATTACAGGGCAATTGTGGCGTGTTCCAGATGTGGGCGACGACTAGGTTATATTCTTAATGCTATTGTCAAGTATTAATTCTGTTCACGCGTAGGGAAGGCGAATGGGAGACTTGGATTCATCAGTGGGTTTCTGGAAAAGGGCGATGCACTTCTAAAAGGAACTGCACAGAAGACGGAAGTGCGTCCAACTCAACAACGCTGTTCGAGCGTTTTGGGTTCTTATGAAGTAGGAACGATAGCAGGAAGTGAATACGCGTTGCTACGAACGTAACATGTCGTTATAGGCAATATGCGTGGGGACAATTAATGGGAATCTTGGGAGATAAGCGACTTTGGTCTCGCGAAACGCTGTTGGCAAAATTTAGAGAACCCGTATTCGAGAAAGTATGTACGACAGCTGTGTTGTCACCACCCTGTAGCCGTGTAAGGTAAATGAGAATATTTTATCCTTGACAAGGTTCATCTGTGCTATCACGTCAAATCCAGACCACGCCCAGTTTCCACGGTATTTGCGCCGTTCTTTGACGTCCGACTCGTCAGTTGGCAAGACTCAGCACAGCCAGGAGCACCTCCGAAGATGTCCAACGTAGCTTTGGACGAAACGTCAGGGATAGAATAGTTCCATGGACCTCGGCCATACAACTCGGAAGAATTCTCGGTAGCTGAAACATCTGGTAGTGAAAGCCTTAATTGTATGAAAATGAGAATAATATCAAAGAAAAAAAGGGTGCACAAAGAGGCATGTTATAGTCAGATTTTCCCAATTTACTACGCGACTCGAATGGGATAAAAATATACTAATATAAGTAAATCCTTGGGATCACCCTTCTGGGCACAAGACCTGTGAATCTGACAGGAGCAGGAAATTATCCAACAGAGGTGCGGTTGCACTGGAGGGCTGTAAGTTAATAAGAAAAGCGTGGGGAGCGGCGGTGAGACGGCGGAGCCCCACCGACCAGCTGACCGCGAGATGCGGCCAGCCGCTCCCCCGCAGCCACAGCCGCAACCGCGGCCGCTGCCTTCTCTCAAGAAACCGGAGAACACAGCTGCCGTACAAACTTTGGCATCTCTGAGGCTCTAGAATTCCTCCAGATTTCTTCACAAATTAAACTACTTGGAAGCAGCTCTTTGAAACGCGCCTTCTTCCTATTTGCATCTTGAAGCGCACTTATCTTACGATTCTTGTTCTTTACCACTTCGGCACTTTGGCTTCGTTCGTCAAACTCATAAGAAACGATGCATCATTTCCAGGCAACTTCCTTCCTCTTACAAGAGCTTGTGCTGTGGTCTGCATTTTCAACGCCTACCAGTTTCTCATTTACAGAAGAAAGACGTCATATGGGTACTTTACGCTGCCCTGCCCCTTCCCCCCTCCCTCACTTTATTTTTTGTACTGGGAGAACGTTTCCTGGACAGGTTTGTAATAACGGTGCTTCCAGCAATGTTAAAAAGCCTGTCTTCAAATTCACTACGGCGTTATTTGCTGAGAAGTAACTTTTACAAACGCGTCTGCATTTTACATCTACATGGATACTCCGAAAATCACATTTAAGCGCCTGGCGGAGGGTTCATCGAACCACCTTCACAATTCTCTATTATTCCAAACTCGTGTAGCGAGCGGAAAGAATGAACAGCTATATCTTTCCGTACGAGCTCTGATTTTCCTTATTTTATCGTGGTGATCGTTCCGCCCTATGTAGGTCGGTGTCAGCAAAATATTTTCGCATTCGGAGGAGAAAGTTGGGGATTGGAATTTCGTGAGAAGATTCCGTCGCAACGAAAAACGCCTTCCTTTTAATGATTTCCACCCCAAATCCTGTATCCTTTCTGTGACACTCTCTCCCGTATTTCGCGATAATACAAAACGTGCTGCCTTTCTTTAAACTTTTTCGATGCACTCCGTCAGTCGTATCTGGTAAGGATCCCACACCCCGCATCAGTATTCTAAAAGAGGATGGACAAGCGTAGTGTAGGCAGTCTCCTTATTAGGTCTGTTACATCTTCTAACTGTCCTGCCAATAAAACGCAGCCTTTGGTTAGCCTTCCCCACAACATTTTCTATGTGTTCTTTCCAATTTAAGCATTCTGCTTCTATCGCGTAGCTGACGTGGTATTTGTACGTGCTGAGCCGCCCGGTGCGGCCGTGCGGTTCTAGGCGCTTCGGTCTGGAACCGCGTGACCGCTACGGTCGCAGGTTCGAATCCTGCCTCGGGCATGGATTTGTGTGATGTCCTTAGGTTAGTTACGTTTAAGTAGTTCTAACTTCTAGGGGACTGATGACCACAGATGTTACGTCCCATAATGCTCAGAGCCATTAGAACCATTTGGTTTTGTACGTGCTGAATATTTTCCCTTGCTCATTAAATGAGGAGAGATTAATTATAATTTTCCTCCTAGTGAGCAACAAAGCAGGACTCACATTACGTTTTTTCTCAGTCCAAATATGCAACTGATCTGTACAGAGCGCGAACGACACTTATAAGTACTGAGATACCACCAAAGCGGTTCTCGTGATGTGATTTATAGTCATGAGTAGACAGTTGTTGGACATCAGCCCGATTTACTACTACTGAACCAATAACAACGAACGTAGCATTCTTCGACATTTATTGTCAAATATGAGTCAGACAACCGAAACGTTTGTATCATGAATAGAGTATAGTACCATTTAAAACTACAAATCTGACGTTCGTATTTCCTCCATTTGTCCGGCACACAAAAAGATAATTAACTTAAAATTACGCTCTCCTTCACCTCCAGTAAATTTCGTCTCAAGATTTTTTGTCTCCCCCTCAAAGCAATCTTGTTATTCAGAACGCGGTTTTAGGTGCCTCGCTTTTTTATTTTTAGCGATGGGTCACAAAGACGATAAGCTGTACAATAAGGTCTCATTCTGTGTCAAGTCTGCGTAGTAGGATAATTTACTAACTGGAGGCTTCATGGTAAACATTTTGTCAGCCGATGAAAGATATGTCTGGGATCATTAATGTTAATTAGGATTTACTTTAGATGTCGCAGAGAGGAGTAAGTAGCCTGATATCACATCAGAATATTTTTACGGTGAATCGTGTTAGGGTAAAGTTAGTAACTGCAGAAGAGGCCACACTCAGCAACTGCGGAGAGCTTAGCAGAATCTGTGCCCGCTCGTGTAGACTGGTAATAGAATAATGGAAGAGGGCGTTACTGCGTGGGACAGCGGAGATGTGGCGGGGAGGCCGTTCCGGCCACGCTAGACATGGCGAGTGGGAAAGGCGGCGGCATTTGCACTAATTACCCCGGATCCCGCTGGCCGGCAACGAGCGGATTCGCCGCTGGGCAGTTAGGCTAACGGCTCGCCTAAGGGATTGAGAGCGCTCGGTCCCGGCCCATTTGCAATCCGCGGGACTTAATTGCCGGGAGCGCCCAGTGCCGGCCGGGCTTAGCGTTAAGCCTGTAAAACAGCCGCCCCGCTCCGCCGCTGCTCGCAGGTGGCCACTCGTCGCCCGCCGTCAACAGGTACTGCGCTGCCCGCCGACGAACCGACCGTCTACTGCTGACCGCCTGCCAGGTACGCTGCCCGCACAACATACGCTTCGGCCGTTACCACGAATGTACAAGCGCAGCAACTTATATCGAATACTAGGTTAATTGGATACTTAACTATTTACAACTTCTACAGAAGCCAGATGGCAGTTATAAGAGTCGATGGACATGAAAGGGAAGCAGTGGTAGGGAAGGGAGTGAGGCAGGGTTGTAGCCTCTCCCAGATGTTATTCAATCTGTATATTGCGCAAGCAATAAAGGAAACAAAATAAAAATTCGGAGTAGGTATTAAAATCCACGGAGAAGAAATAAAAACTTTGAGGTTCGCCGATGACATTGTAATTCTATCAGATACAGCAAAGGACTTGGAAGAGCAGTTGAACGGAATGGACAGTGTATTGAAGGGAGGATATAAGATGACCATCAACAAAAGCAAAACGAGGATAATGGAATGTAGTCGAATTAAGTCGGGTGATGCTGAGGGAATTAGATTAGGAAATGAGACAAAGTAGTAAAGGAGTTTTGCTATTTGGGGAGCAAAATAACTGATGATGGTCGAATTAGAGAGGATATAAAATGTACACTGGCAATGGCAAGGAAAGCGTTTCTGAAGAACAGAAATTTGTTAACATCGAGTATAGAGATAAATATCAGGAAGTAGTTTCTGAAAGTATTTTTATGGAGTGTAGTCATGTACGGAAGTGAAACATGGACGACAAATAGTTTTGACAAGAAGAGAATAGAAGCTTTCGAAATGTGGTGTTACAGAAGAATGCTGAAGATTAGGTGGGTAGATCACATAACTAATGAAGAGGTATTGAATAGGACTGGGGAGGAGTTTGTGGCACAACTTGACTAGAAGAAGGGATCGGTTGGTAGGACATCAGGGGATAACCAATTTAGTATTGGAGGGCGGCGTGGAGGGTAAAAATCGTAGAGGGAGACCAAGAGATGAATACACTAAGCAGATTCAGAAGGATGTAGGTTGCAGTAGGTACTGGGAGATGAAGAAGCTTGCACAGGGTAGAGTAGCATGGAAAGCTGCATCAAACCAGTCTTAGGACTGAAGACCACAACAACAAGAAATTGTAGAAAGGTGCAAAGTTCCAAATTTATGAACTGAAGATATTACAAACAAACTGTCTGAAGTGTAGTGTTGTAATTATTTATTCTTCAAACTTTTCCATGTTCCAAATGACAGTACCTTATCAAATATTCATGAGAAAGTTGGAATTGTTTGGTGCTGAAGGCAATTCAAGCAGAAACATTTATGAAAGGTACAAATTCTCATCAAATTATTCTAGGTCCTATGTTCTTGGTCACTTTCCACATATCTGCATATAATATTCTTTATGCTCATTCTTTTCCAGGTAGGGTATCATAGCCTTTCCTCTTTTCATTTGTAATTGAATTGATTGAGGAACTAGATTCAAAGGTAGCAGATTGAATGTTTCTTGCATCTTTCCCTTTTTTGAGCACACGTACCTTACGGATTCTTTCCATGTCGGTGTAACATTTTTTTATTGCTACACGTGCTACATCTGTTGAAATGTTGACCTTTTTATTACAGAGTAACTCATCTGCCACAGCTTCAATATTTTAAAAAAATCGGGATTATTCATAGACATTAGTTTGAAATGTCTAACAACCTTTGCTTCTTCGACGATTTTGCATAGGTCGCTGGGTACAAATTCCTTCGTCCCCGACTTCCTTCTTTCTATCAAGGCAATCTCAAGAGTCACAGGGCAGAAAGAGGTGCCCGCTAACAATAAACTGCTGTTCTATTCGTCTGAACAACCCATTTGCCTTCAGAAAAAGGAAAATTAGTACTATCATTGGATTCTTATTTTGTGCAGCACAGTCGTCACTCCAAACAATAAGGTTTTTCTTCTATGTTATCCCGCTGTTTAACACTTTCAGAATGCATGACGCGATTTCGTTTCCTCCCCTACCAGCGATAATCTCATCCAACACGCACATGTAAGACTGTAGGGTGTCATCTACGGGTACTGCCCACTTGTAACAAGATAGCTGGCTGCGATTAATAATCTCGGAGTGCATTAGTGTGGGCGCAAACATAACCCGTTAGGGAAGTGAGAAGAACTAATGTCACTTTTCAGAAGTCTCTGTGCCGTCTCGGCCTTCCTAGGGCGAATCTCTAAACGCATCTGTGACTGCGGTGAACCTGCTTTTGCTTCAGTAATCAGTAGGTCACACGTCTTGCTGCTGACTTTCCTAGGTCTTTGGAAGGAAAGGTTTGGAAAGTTTCAGAAATACTCTACGATAAAAACTAGAACTTATGGGGCTTTCAGGAAACACCTTCTTAAAGTGGGAGTGCTTATTTAAAATATTCAGGCCAGAACTGAGGTTAACAGCCCGGGGAAAACCATTTATATGCTGTTTTACACACATTTTGTCTTCGTCGCTGTATTGTGATTGAGCGTGTCTTGTTCAGGGGTCGGTGAATGTTGTCTCTCCAAGATTTTTCTTCTTAATAAGTATTTCTAGCTTTTTCTTTCCAATATCAAAAATATTCATAAAAGTGGTTTTGCAATCTGTAACTAGATCCCCTGTGCCTTTTGGAATAGAATACCGAACTGTTCCCTGCCCGCGACTTTCAGCGGTATTATCATAGGTTCCATGCCGACGACGCCGTACTGGTGTGACACTAAGAAGACCGATCAGGAAGGTTCGTTGTGTTGAGTAGTCTTGCTTGTAGAACTTAGAAAACAAATCTATTTTCAATGCAGGCGTCAGTTCACTACACCTTAATCTACATTTGAATAGTACCTAAAGGAAGGAACCACAAAACATTATATTTTCTATAGAGGGCACTGGAATATGTACACATTCAACAGTAATGATTCCTTACGTAAGTTCACAGCTGGTGAAGGGCTTAAAATCGTATCTGCGGTGAGGCACGGCTCTTAGCTAGTATAACTGTTTTTGTGTGTGTTTGTGTTTCATACACTAAATTTTTCGTCTTTAATTTCTTGTGTTCATCTCTGAATGATCCGCTACCATTCTCCCTCCGTCTCCTGCCCATATGGCTTTCATCCACCATAACCTAACAAATAGACATCACATATGTACAAAATGAATTAAACATAACATGTAGATATATAATATTTCATCTATATGACAATATTATACGACTGTATATGACCGTAACATTATGCGATGTATACCTTACCTTATACGTTGAAGAGCAATAATTCACAAAAAAGGACAGAATAGAAGTCTATGCATACACTTGTCGCGGCAGAAAAGTGAAACAAACACAACTGAATGGAGCATTGCACCATTCATATGAAATCAGCAGGCAACTTAGCACCACTGCCATCTCGTGGTGGCAAGTGTAACCATTTGGAATTCTCGGCGGGCATAGCACTTTTCATCTGTAATCCTCCTCGGTATCCCTCACTTTTCAAACCACTTATTACATTTTTCATGAATTTTGCACTTAGCACCTTTCTACAGCTAAAATATTATGTTCTTCTGTTGGGGTTCGGTGATCGGATTCCTGCTGCTACTGAAGCTTCCTTCGATAATGTCACGGCTTGTTGGATATGCGACACAGTTCAGCAGTCGACAGTTACATGAGCTTTGGCAATGTTAGTATGCTAATAAACTTCCTTGTGAACATGCGGGCATAACTCTATTTCAGCTGCCATTGATATGCTCAAAAGTCAAATTACGGGGAAACGTTCGCTTCTTCACACAGTATTCTGAAATCCGTATAAGAATCTGTCTTCCCAACGAGATATAAATTTGTTTTCAGGCATATACATTTATGAACTTTGAGGAAGGATGGAAGTTGTAGCGAAATCCTAGGGAAAGAAAGGCTGTCTCCTTTGGAACGGATCAGATACATTGTAACATTATCAGAGAAAGCCTCAGTCAGCGTGAGTAGCAGGGCTTCGCCGCCGAAACTCCCAGAAGAACGTAGTATTTTAGCCATTTTGCTGTGCTGCGTTTGGAAGCGTCACATTTTTTTTATCCACGGTATATACAATCCTCTGTGGGTTCACGTACAAAGTAACAGTCAAAAGTGATGTACGAAGGCTGTATCAACATAAATTCAGGCTGTCATGAGTTCAGTCACGATATATTACAACAGCGATGTTTTCTCAGTTTTTAATTTCAGTAATCATATACTTCTCTACATTGAATTGGTGTTAACATCAGCAATTTTTCGAAATTTAGGGGATTGTTACTTCTCATCTCATTTAGTTTTCTTTTCGGTTTGTTGTACATGCGACTCAGTTCAGCAATCGACAGTTACGCGAGCCTTCAAAAGGCTAACATGCTAACAAAGGTCCATGCGAAATCCTGGAAAGAAGTCTAGCAATTTACAATTTCTTGCAGTCTTCTTCAATGCCATATGTGGTGCAGTATGGTTTAATGAGAAGCAGAATTATTTTTTACGGAAAACTGATGTCAAACGTAAAGGAGTGTGGTTTAATCTCTAGGAAATATTCGTAATTTCGGCGGAGAAATTCATTCATCATTTTTCATTACCTTACTAGGAGCATAAGTTATGTCTTTTCGTTGTAAATATACTACAGAGCAATAAAAACATTGTGATTCTTCAATTTCTCCCGGCGTACTTCACGACAAAAGAGTTCACGGGTGAACAGCCGGGAGTTAATATCCAACGGGCACAATATTTTGGCAAGTGACCACGTTGCCACCATCAGAAGCCCTGGCAAACTGACTGCCGAGGAGACGGCGCCGGGCCTTTATCTCCTCGTCCCTCTAGGTGTTCCGAACGCGATTCGCGCCCAGGCGCGGAGCTTCCAGCACCCGTTCTGTTCGCGGTCCGCCACCAGGGTGCGTGCTGGCGTCATCTTCTTAGTATCTCTACCTGTTCTCGAAGTCAGTTCGTGGTGGGATGTCTTCTTTCTCCTTTTAATTAGATGCAAAGCCTTTCTAAGAATGCAACCACTATCTCGATTGGTCACCGGTTCCTGTACTCGAATCTGAAAGATTCTTTAATTGCACATCCCAGTATTTGGAGGTCTGTGTCAGAACCTTGGTATGGTCGTAATTCATTCTGTGTAATTCCGAGAGGCAATATTCAGAAACCGCCAACTTGTTAGGTTGCTGCAGTCTGGTGTGCCGTTGATGTTCTTGGCAACGATCTTCGATAGTACGCTCCGTTTGACCTATGTAAGCCATGCCACATTCGCAGGGGATCTGTTAGACTCCGGATTTCCTTAGTCCTAGAATGTCCTCTACGTTACCAAGCAGTGCCTGTGTCTTAATTGGTGGGCGGAAGACAGCCTTCACTTGATGCTTTTGAAGAATTCGACCTATCTTTCCTGACAAAGCGCCACAGATGGAAATAAATGCTATACTGAGCTTCCTCTTCTGTTTCCTCCGGTTGTACGGTCGATGTGGGACGTGGAGCTCTTCGAATTTGCTTCTCCGTAGAGCCGTTTTTCCGGAAAACCGACCTCAGATGTTCAAGTTCTTAGTTAAGGGTCTCATTGCCAGACAGGGTACGAGCGCTGTCAACCAGTGTTTTGAGGACACCGTTCCTGTGCGCTGGATGGTGACAGCTGTTAGCATTTAAGTAAAGGTTGCTGTGCTTCTTCGTACGGTAAACGCTGTGGACCAGTGTGCCGTCTGCTCTACACCTCGAATTGACTTCGAGAACAGATACAAACACTAAGAAGACGCCGCCAACACGCGCCCCTGGACGCGGAGCGCGTACGGAACACCTGGAGGGGGGAGGACATGAAAGCCTGGCGCCGGATCCTCGGCGAAGCTTCAGCTTGCCATTGACTCGCTAATCGAGCACGCCACAAAATTGCATCTGGCATTCAATCCGGTTAAGACACCGGCACTCATCAAGCGTCGGCGTAGGTGGCCCGTCGATTAACACCTCCTTCCCCCGGCCACTGTCCTCGGTACCCCCGCCCCCTGGACCAGAACCGCCAAATATCTGGGGGTCACCTGGCGCCCCACATTGAGGACATACGGTGGAAAGCCTTGGGGCGCATCGGCCAGCTCTACCCCCTCATCAATCTTACTTCTTCCCTCCCCCAGCCTCTTGGTATCCTCCTATACACATCCCTGATCTACCCCATCCTCGAATACGCTTCGGTCGTGTGGAGAAATGCCGCCCCCACCCGTCTTTACGGACTACAGACGGTCCAGAACCGTGCTCTCTGGCTTGCCCTCCGCCTCACCTACCGATTCCCTAGCCGAGAACTTCACCTCCTTGCTGGTATCCCCCTCCTTCACGACTGTGTATGCTCATCCGCCATTTCCTTTTACCACCATTCCCATCACTCCAACAATCCTCTCACCCACTCCCTTGGTACCCGCCTCCATCGTCTGGCCACTACCCATTGGCCTGACGTCCGCTGATCCCTCATCACCTGTCATCCCCTCCCCTCCTGGCTCCCCCCTTTCTTTCCTTCTCCCCCACCCCCTCCCTGCTGGCCGTCCTCCCCCCCCCTCACTTAGACGTTCCGTGGTTCTTCTTTCCCTCCTTGTTATCCTCCTCCACTCCCTCCACTATCTACTACCGCTCCACTCCCTTCCTACGTTCTCCCTCCCCCTCAATCTACTACTGTCTGCCTCGCCGTCCTATTGTCGACGACCGGCCACTTTGGCCTTCGTTTTTCTTTCTTCCTTCTTCTCTCACTCTCTCTTCTACTTCCTGTCTTCTCATTTCTCATTCAGTAACGAGCTTGTCAATTGAGCCTTTCGTTTTCCAGCTTCTCTTACTTTTCCCTTCTACTATCCTTTTCCCTATAATAAAAAATAAAAAAATTTAAAAAAAAATACCCACCACCAGGCCAGTCACATATGGCCTTTCGTTTCCCTCCTCTTCCACTGTCTCTCTCTCACTTTCTCCTGTCGTCTTTGGGAAAAAAATATATATATATGAATTAGCACACCGTCCATATCTCCACACCGCCACGTCACCACTCACCACAACGCCAAGAGGAAGGCGAAGCGCTCCAGCGCTAGAACTTCCGTGTCAAGTCGAGGGTTCACCCTCCTCAGTGCAGCGTCAGCGCCTCGGCGGTCAGTTCTTCAGTGCACCTGATGATAGCAACGTGATCACTTGCCGAAATAATGTGCCCGTTGGACACTAACAACCGGCTGTTCACCCGTGAACTCTTTCTTTATAAAAACGTTATTTGCACACGCTAACTCATCAGTTGCGACAAGGGTATAGAAAATCTCAAACAGATTCTTGCATCAGAAGTTCTAATACTATATATCAGCGACGTCTCAATGAACAATAATATGATCGGCGCAGACTGATCCAGTTTTCTGTTTCCAGTGGCATTAAACGCAGTTGCTGGCTAAATCTACATACAGTTTATTGTGTTAGTCAAACCGTGGTAAATTTTGTCTTAATTGCTATAGTTATTAGTCCGTAACAAATTCACCACAGCTTAGTAGCGTCTCAGTCATTGGGTGCACTTAATAAATTAATAACTTTTCATACCAGTTACTGCATTGTTTGTTTCAGAATCCTATCTGCTTTTCTTGCTAACTAGACAGTGGTGTTTCTTTCACTGAGATTTTTACGAGGAGCTTAATGTAAATATGCACAGTTTGATATCCCACGCCAGTCAATCACCAAGCATCATGAACAGTCGAGTGGCGAAAAAATTTTATGCAAATTGTTCGTCCGCACGCATTTGGATTGCGCCTGGTACTATTCAGTGTGAGCGCCAGGATCGATTACTACTCAATGAAACGGATGTATTTCCCCCTGACTGTCGTCAGATCGGGTCACCTAAGCTGTCGCTACAAAACCAAATCAGATGGAGTAGTGTTAAACACTGAGATTCTGTACCTGACGAGTTGGTGTGAACGTACAGATTTAAACTTTCTCTCAGTCTCTGTTTCTTTTCTTTTTAATTTCAGGTATGTTCTTCTACACCCCCGTTGTATTAAATTACCAACTATGACCTGTCTTTTGCCCCAGCATCGATCTAAGAAACTTCGTGTTGCACGCTCTGAAGGTAAAAATTAAAGACGAACACACTTGCACGAACATTTAGTTTACATTACATTTTATACACGAATAAATGTTTTCCAAGACAATATTTAACGGACTTTAGGTAACGAGCATAAAATTAGATGGAATGATGAGTTATGCAGCCACCTGACAGAGAAATTCATTGTGTGTGTAGCCACATTGTAAATGCACAACCGTCAGATTGTTCAAGACTGGCCTCATCGCAGTAGATCAAAACCTCAAATTATCTACACTGAACGGTTCTAATGTGCCAGTGCTTAATACAGTAAACTGCTTCCCTGAAGGAGTGATGTTCAGATCCCATCTGGTAACCACCTAGAAATGAACTTTTATTCAGAAGAACTCTCATCCAGATCTCAGTCCAGCGACTCTAGATTTATGATTTCCGTGGTTTCCGTAAAATGAGTAACGAAAATGCAGGAAAAACATAAGAACGGTTTCCTTCCTCATTCTTCCACAATATGAACTTTTGCTGTATGTACAACTCATCGGTCGTCACGGGTGGTTCAGCTCAGTTCTTTCCTTCTTTGCCCTGACATCACTCTTCTTACGTTTTTAAAAGCTTTGATTAAGTCTCTTCAGCTAAATTCCCACGTAGTTCGTTAAACAGCGAAGGTTGACTTATCGAACGAACTTAGTACTCCGTCTTAAGTACGAGTACAAACGTTAACTCTGGCCTTCCTGGACCGTGGCAGTTGCGTCAGAAATTTGTCTCTTACATATAATACCAAGCGTGAAGGTGAGGCATACGATTTTGTGGTCGACATAAGAGAGTCGAGCACAAAACTTTACTGTTAGTCTAAAAACGCAGGAGCAGCTCTCGTTCGCCGAGAGACGCAGCGCGCTTGCCGTGTGTGGCGGTGCGCAGCGGAGCGCGCGGTTAGAAGCAGCCGCAGAGCCCGCCGTGGTGCGTGTTTCACCCTCAGCCGCAAGCCGCGGCAAACTTTTTAATTGAATGCGGCCGGTTGCCGGCGCCGCCGCTGGCTGCGCGGGCGCTGGCAGCGGCATTAACCCTTCGCTCGCCTGATAAGAGCGCCCAGCCGCGCCGCCCCGTCCCGTGGGCCGACGGCCGGCGGCCCTCAGACTCTGCCCTCAGCCCTCAGGGCGTACAGTCGGGGCACGTGCGCTGCCTCCAGTATCGCCGGCCCACACTGCGACCACATATCCGGGAGGCAAGCCGAATGAAGTCGAAACACTGTACTCTCTTGTCCAAGGAGAGCAGGTTCCACAATATGTGACTGGTTAGAGGCATTTTTGAGTAATAGAATTCTGGTCATTGCCGTCCAAGGCTAGTGTTCAGCACAGAAAAGTGCAACGTCGTTATTGCCCGAGAGAAGTATGATTGGTTATCCCCTTTTCTCTATAATTATACATAAACGATTTGTCGGATAGGTCCGGCCGCAGTGACCGAGCGGTTCTAGGCGCTACAGTCTGGAACCGCGTGACCGCTACGGTCGCAGGTTCGAATCCTGCCTCGGGCAGGGATGTGTGTGATGTCTTTAGGTTAGTTAGCTTTAAGTAGTTCTAAGTTCTAGGAGCCGGCCGGAGTGGCCGTGCGGTTCTAGGCGCTGCAGTCTGGAACCGGGTGACCGCTACGGTCGCAGGTTCGAATCCTGCCTCGGGCATGGATGTGTGTGATGTCCTTAGGTTAGTTAGGTTTAATTAGTTCTAGGTTCTAGGCGACTGATGACCTCAGAAGTTAAGTCCCATAGTGCTCAGAGCCATTTGAACCATTTTTTTTGTCGGATAGGGTAGCCAGTAAATACACTGAAGCGACAAAAGTATTGGCATTTATAAATGACGGTCTTATCGCGTACACAAGGTGTAAAAGAGCAGTACATTATCGGAGCTGACATTTCTACTTAGTGATTCATGTGAAAAGGTGATTACGGCCGCGCAAAGAGAATTAATAGACTTTTAACGTAGAATGGGAGATCCAGCTAGAGGTATGGGACATTCTGTTTCGGAAATCGTTAAGGAATTCAATACGCCGAGATCAACAGTGTCAAGAGTCTACGAGAATGCCAAATTTCAGGAATTATCTTGAAACATTCCCTTAGGAAAATTTATGAATTACTGTGATGATAAACCGCTACGTTATCCGTTTTTCAAACTGCTGGGCAAAACTGAACGTACTCAGACATTTCTCTCTTTACTTATTCTGATCATCACTAAACCGACACACAATATTTTTAGCGCAACGCAATCTGACTTTGAATAATCCCTACAAAAGAATGGCCCTGACTAACAATAACCTATACCTTTCATGAATCACTTACCTCAAAAAAAATCTTCATTACTCGAACTACTGCAATACAGCGAGCGCCAAAACTGCCAGCTAAATAAAAGATTCTAACTACTAAAGGCACTATCTACTGATCGGCATAGTTAGCAAATCAAAGATTTTGATAGAGAACAAGCAATGTATCTACCTTAATAGTGTTCAAAAGCCATTTTATATATATATATATATATATATATATATATATATATAATGATATCCAGAATTACAGATTTACTCATTCTGGCGGACACACGTCCAGATCGTCTGCTCTTAAAATTCTATCATCTCTCTCCCCACATCCACCACTGCTGGCGGCTCACCTCCAACTGCACAACGCTACGCGCTGTTCACATCCAACTGCCCAACACTACAATCGCAAATATTCCAGCAATGTAAACCAGCCACAGACTGCACACAGCACAGTCAGTGATTTTCATACAGAGCGCTACGTGGCATTATCAACATAAAAACCTAAACAGCCTACTTGCAATCTCTCACCACGGACAACGCAGTGGTTGACGGCCTTCACCTAACGACCGAGAGCAGCGGCATTTGCGTATACTAGTCAGTGCTAACAGAAAAGCAACTGTGCGTAAAATAACCACAGAAATCAATGTGGGATGTACGATAAATGTAACTGTTATGTCAGTGCGGCGAAATCTGGCGGTAATGGGCAATGCGCTCCGTCTTCAGGCCACAAGTGGCCCATCGGGACCATCCGACCGCCGTGTCATCCTCAGATGCGGATGCAGATAGGAGGGGCGTGTGGTCAGCACACCGCTCTCCCGGTCGTTATGATGGTTTTCTTTGACCGGAGCCGCTACTATTCGGTCGAGTAGCTCCTCAGTTGGCATCACGAGGCTGAGAATGGGCAATGGCAGCAAACGAAAACGAGAGTACTTTCGCTAACAGCACGACGTCGCCTACAGTGCCTCTCCTGGTGTCGTGATCATATCGGTTGGACACTAGGCGACTGGAAAACCGTGGACTGGTCAGATGAGTTCCGATTTCAGTTGGTGACAGCTGATGATAGTGTTGGAATGTGCCGCAGTCCCCACGAAGCCAGGAATACATGTTGCCAATATAGGCACTGGCCAAGGTGGTGATGGCTCCACAGTAGTCTGGGCTGTGCTTACATGGACTGGGACCTCTGGTCCAACTGAACTGATCATTGACTGGAAATGGTCACGTTCGGCTACTTGGAGATAATTTTCAGCCATTCATGAACTTCATGTTCCAAACAACGATGCAGTTTTTATTGATGACAAAGCGCCATGTCACTGCGCCATAATTCTTCGCAATTGGTTTCAAGAACGATCTGAACAATTCGAGGGCCCTCATGAATCCCATTGGGCATTTACGGTACATAACTGAGAGACCAGTTTGTGTACAAAATCCTGTACTGGCAATACTTTCGCAACTATGGAAGGCTGCAGAGGCAACGTGGTACATCCAACAACTTGTCGAGTCCACGCCACGTCGAGTTGTCACACCACGCCGGTCTAAAGGAAGTCTGACACGGTACTAGGAGTATCCCATGGCGTTCGTCACCTCAGTGTGTAAGAATGTGTGCTGTTGACGCTTTTGTATATGTGAAAATGGCGGAATTGAGTGCCTGTGGGAAATTCAGAGTGACTTCGAAAGAAATATCATTTCGTACAAAGAATTGCTCCTAGCATTAAATGTAAATAAATGTAAGTTAATGAGGGTAGGAAGAAGAAACATTCATCCAACGTTGCGAAATGATATGATATGGAATGAGCATATAGCGTGGTGATATAGCCCACGATGACCGACTACGGTATGTTAGGGGAGTTCTGGGACCTTTCTTTAAGGAGATTGCATTCATAGTGCCTTTGCAACACATTGTTCAGTACTGTTATAGCGCGTGGGATCTCCACTAGGTGCCCGCATCTCGTGGTCGTGCGGTAGCGTTCTCGCTTCCCACGCCCGGGTTCCCGGGTTCGATTCCCGGCGGGGTCAGGGATTTTCTCTGCCTCGTGATGGCTGGGTGTTGTGTGCTGTCCTTAGGTTAGTTAGGTTTAAGTAGTTCTAAGTTCTAGGGGACTGAAGACCATAGATGTTAAGTCCCATAGTGCTCAGAGCCATTTGAACCTCCATTCCACTAGGTCTGGTTAAAGGAAGACGAAGCAATTAAGAGGCCGCTAGATTTG
The DNA here is from genome assembly GCF_021461395.2 of Schistocerca americana. NCBI lineage: Eukaryota > Metazoa > Arthropoda > Insecta > Orthoptera > Acrididae > Schistocerca > Schistocerca americana. The sequence continues at coordinate 177,564,760 of NC_060119.1, read as the reverse complement.
TTACCGGCGCATTCGATATGCTCGAGATTATTGTGGAAATGCTTCGTAACCTCAAGTGGGTATCATTTGAGGAAATTTTGAGAAGCAGCGTTTACGACCGACCACAGGGCAGTTCTATTGTCTCCAACATTCCTCTCGAGACAAAGACCGTAAGGGAACAGAAGGAAGATTACAGATTAATAAAGGCTTATATGCAATCATTTTCCACGGTCTCCGTTTTCAAGCGGAACAGGAAAGCGAATGGTCAACAAACATATTACCGTGATAAGCATCAGCGAAGTGGCTTTTGCGATATTTATTTACATATGTAGACGTAGATGAACAGGATGTAGTTTTTTTTTTCAACGTAATTTGCCACGATGAGTCAGTCACATACGTTACTGGTGTAGTCTTCCACATTAGGATTCAGCAAAATGCTACTGATCATTTGACCCGATGATATAGAATAAAAATAAAGATAGGCGGTTGGGCTGCCGCTTCAGGTTATCATCATGGGAGTTCTTATTTGTGGAGTATCATTGGAGATGAATATGTACTACTGGATCCTTATTCCTGCTGTTAACAAGTTACATAAAACACATAATGTACAAACTCGAATCAAAAACGACGAGTCCGGGTAACCAGATACTATATAAGGTGTCACGCAATTATTTTCAAGCGTTCTACCTCTCAATCAACAATTCCTTAGAGAACCTATTTTCGCAAACATTTCTCGGAGATGTATTCAGCTCTAAGACATAGACAAAAGGTTATAAAATTGTATGTATGTATGTTTCACATCTCCTCCTACACACTGGACCGATTTCAACCCAACTTGGAACGCATATCACATACTATCTGGAAAGAATCGTTGTTGGAGAAAGAACCACCTGCCCGCCTATCAACGGGCTGATGGTACAGCCCACCGTGCGCAGATACGCTGAGTTTATTGACCCAGTATTTGAGAATGGGAGAACTTTATGACTTAGAAGAAACTTTACACGTAATTTCAAACCTTTACGAAACTACTTCCCGCTGACAGCCCCCACAAAACGACGAAAGGAAAAATGTTTATCGCTTACATTTTCGTTGTTCGTTCAGAAAAATTGACGCATCAGGTGTGACGGTCTGATTTACAACTTCTTTACTACTAACTATATTCTCGATACATTTTTCAGAGACTGCTTATTCACTTCAACCGCTGAATGTACATCCAAAATTATATCGTTGTACGACACATAGTTCAGGAGATATGACGTCAAAAACACTGAGAGGCTTTCACATGTGGTGTCACCGCCAGACACCACACTTGCTAGGTGGTAGCCTTTAAATCGGCCGCGGTCCGGTAGTATACGTCGGACCCGCGTGTCGCCACTGTCAGTGATTGCAGACCGAGCGCCACCACACGGCAGGTCTAGAGAGACGTCCTAGCACTCGCCCCAGTTGTACAGCCGACTTTGCTAGCGATGGTTCACTGACAAATTACGCTCTCATTTGCCGAGACGATAGTTAGCATAGCCTTCAGCTACGTCATTTGCTACGACCTAGCAAGGCGCTCTTATCAATTGCTATTTATCTTGTGATGCATGTACCGTCAGACCGATGTTCACCAATTATGGATTAAAGTTAAGTATTCCAACAGATACGTACTTTTCTTGCTAGTATAACTCCTTTAACTGTTCCAGACCTCACGCCAGCCTGCGTGAGCTTAAACGCGTGCCTTACGGCTTCACCTCCTAGTGGCTTGGCTGTCTTGCCAAGTCACAACATCACACATCCTGGATGACGTTTAAATTTATTACTGCTATGCTACTAAGTACATTTCCAAAAACATTTCGCAGGCAGTATCTATATACGCCACTGAATGTACCCGCAGAGTTATATCATTGTACCCCTTCTTTTTCAGGAAATATGACGTCACAAAAATTAAACTGCGTCAAAACGAAATTACAGTGCGAAATTCGGTAGATATACAGGTGAAATAAGTGGACAAATATGCACTACTGGCCATTAAAATTGCTACACCACGAAGATGACGTGCTACAGACGCGAAATTTAACCGACAGGAAAAAAATGCTGTGATATGCAAATGATTAGTTTTTCAGAGCATTCACACAAGGTTGGCACCGGTGGCAACACCTACAACGTGCTGACATGAGGAACGCCTCCAACCGATTTCTCATACACAAACAGCAGTTGACCGGCGTTGCCTGGTGAAACTTTGTCGTGATGTCTCGTGTAAGGAGGAGAAAAGCGTACTATCACGTTTCCGACTTTGATAAAGGTCGGATTGTAGCCCATCGCGAATGCGCTTTACCGTATCGCGTCATTGCTGCTCGCGTTGGTCTGTTAGCAGAATATGGAATCGGTGGGTTCAGGAGGGTAATACGGAACGCCGTGCTGGATCCCAACGGCCTCGTATCACTAGCAGTCGAGATGACAGGCATCTTATCCGCATGGCTGTAACGGATCGTGCAGCCACGTCTCGATCCCTGAGTCAACAGATGGGGACGTTTGCAAGACAACAACCATCAGCACGACGTTTGCAGCAGCATGGACTATCAGCTCGGAGACCATGCCTGCGGTTACCCTTGACGCTGCATCACAGACAGGAGCGCCTGCGATGGTGTACTCAACGACGGGCCTGGGTGCACGAATGGCAAAACGTCATTTTTTCGGATGAATCCAGGTTCTGCTTACAGCATCATGATGGTCGCATCCGTGTTTGGCGACATCGCGGTGAACGCACATTGGAAACGTGTATTCGTCATCGCCATAATGGCGTATATCACCCGTCGTGATGGTATGGGGTGTTATTGGTTACACGTCTCGGTCACCCCTTGTTCGCATTGACGGCACTTTGAACAGTGGACGTTACATTTCAGATGTGTTACGACCCGTGGCTCTACCCTTCATTCGATCCCTGCGAAACCCTACATTTCAGCAGGATAATGCACGACCGCATGTTGCAGGTCCTGTATGGGCCATTCTCTATACAGAAAATGTTCGACTGCTGCCCTGGCCAGCACATTCTCCAGATCTCTCACCAACTGAAAACGTCTGGTCAATAGTGGCCAAGCAACTGGCTCGTCACAATACGCCAGTCAGTACTCTTGATGAACTGTAGTATCGTGTTGAATCTGCCTGGGCAGCTGTACCTGTACACACCATCCAAGTTTTGTTTGACTCAATGCCCAGGCGTATCAAGGCAGTTATTACGGCCAGAGGTGGTTCTTCTGGGTACTGATATCTCAGGATCTATGCACTCAAATTGCGTGAAAATGTAATCACATGTCAGTTCTAGTATAATATATTTGACTAATGAATACCCGTTTATCATCTGCATTTCTTCTTGGTGTAGCAATTTTAATGGCCAATAGTGTATGTGAAACATGTATGACCTGTGGGTACTCTGGCGAAGCCTTGGGTGAAAAGCTCCTCCTAAACCAATGAATCGATTTCAGCCAATCATGGTATACATTGTTACTTACTATCTGAAAAAAAACCGAAGGTTTAAGAATCACCATACTGCTATGTAGTGGGAAAGATAATTTTCTTAGGAAGAAAGTATGTGGTGAGTAGGAGATGAACAGAGAGGGGAAAGTAGACTGACACAAATAGAGGGAGGAGGAGGTGGAAAGAGGGAAGGTGGAAATGGGCACAGAAAGGGAAGACGATGAGGTGGATGGAGTGAGGCGCGAGTATGAGATGGACAGAGACAGGAAGAAGAAGGACAGAGAGATGATTTAGAGGAGGTTAATAGAGACAGGGTGGAGGACGACAGAGAGTGAGAGAGAGACAGGAGCTTAGAGGGGGGAAGAGGAGGTGGGCTTAGTGGGAAGGAAACGATAGAGAGAGGGGGGGGGGGAAGGAGTAGATATTGACAGAAAGATGTAGGGGAGATGCAGGTAGAGAGACATAGGGAACAGGAGGGAACAGGAGCAGCTGGACAGACAGAAAAGCAGGATAAAGTGGAAAGAGAGTGATGGAGGGAGGGAGGGGAGGGGGGTAGACAGAGAGTTCGGAGAGGAGGAGATGGACTACCAGAAAAATCGAATAAATATATATCGGGGCAACGATAGGTACTCAGCTATCAATATACAAACCAGAAATGTTCGTGATGAAATGTCCTTTAAAATCGAGCTCTATCCGGATTGGCAGCCACCGTTAGGATAACAGCGCGTTATTTCCAAAGTTTTAGATGCAAAATTGCGTTCAGCATTTGGTGTTCAATGTACTAAACCCGTATTCGTAGAGCACGGTTCAAATACTAGTCCGGCCATCGAGATTTATGCTTTCCCGTATTTAAGTACGTCGCTCATACGAATGCCAGCATGAGTCCTTTGAAAATGACAGAGACGATTTCCTTCGCTATGCATTCCTCAATCCGTGTATGAGCTCCAACATCCACGACCTCGCCGACAGGATATTTAATACTTAATCCTATTGCTCATCTATTACTGTTGGTGGAACACCCATACGCAGACGATTTCAGCAACTTCGGACCTACACAGAGGTACCAATAGTCGTTCTTCCCATACAGCATCGGCAGTTGGAAAGGGACGAGTGAAATTGGTAGAGGTGTACAAAATACTGTACATTCGCGGAGTACTACGCTTGATGCAGACTTAGAAACCTATGCACGAAGATAAAGACAGGATGCTTACTCAATCTACATAAGAAAAAATGGTTCAACTGGCTCTGAGCACTATGGGACTTAACATCTGAGGTCATCAGTCCTCTAGGACTTACAACTGCTTAAACCTAACTAACGTCCATGCCCGAGGTAGGATTCGAACCTGCGACCGTAGCGGTCGCGCGGTTCCAGACTGAAGCGCCTAGAACCGCTCGGCCATAACGGTAGGCAATCTACATGCCAGGTATAAGTTGTGAGATAATGCTATTAATCCGGTATGTATGTCGTGAAATACATTGTAAAAGAAAACCATTTGGATAACTCCAACACACACACACGCACACACACACACACACACACACACACACAGACACAGATTAATTATAGTAAATACTGGGGATCAGAATCCGTTCGTCATTCCTGAGAAATGTCATGAAAGTTGGCAAGGAAACTTCTCTTTCGTTATTTGACTTATGTCTTGTTTATCAACAGACGGTAATGAAATAATCAAATTTAGTACTATTCATTGGAACACGACAGTAGCTTCATTGCATCCGATGACACACCAGAAGCATATATGGCGTTGTTTTATTCCGCTGCTGCATCGAAAAACCGTTACTGGAACCCAACCACCGTCTTTCTTACAGAAGCAGTTCGTCTTAGCTACACTTCAAGAAAAACGTGCGTGCCTAATTGGTGCAAGGCTGGGGCTACAGCGGTTGAGGGGCTGCAGGTCTAGGGAGGCGTGCCGCGAGCGTACCGCTCCCAAAAGGCCATCTCCGGTTTCTTCCAGTTGCGTTGCGAAGCCCGTTTGCGCGCGCGGCTGAATGCCTCGCTAATGACGGCAGGCGCGGGGTCGCGCAGCCAATGAAGGACCCGCGGACGTGCCACAGCCTGCCGCCGCCTCTGCACCGAAAACAGGCGCAGCCGGTACCCGGGCAGCCCTCTCCCTACAGACAACCTAACGCATGAGATTGGTAGGCTTACGACGACCTACCGCCTACACATGATAACTAAGGTTGTTACTCATTCGTAGGAAATAAACGTTATTATTTTAGGTGTGTTTAAATTTGTAATTATTTAGTTTCAGAATTGAAAGTATCCTATAAAGATACAAGGTTTAATTCAGTCTTCTGTAATGAGTCTAGCGCTTTCAGTCAAGCACTGTTTTATCTGAGTTCTTAATTCTAACATAAGAACGTGCATGGATTGTAAGAAATCTTAGGGAAGTTACACGTGCAAACACAAATTGAAAAACTCGGTAAAATGTTTTGTGGAATGATTTTTCTAAAAGCAAGCAATGACATGATTTTAAACATGGCTGAAACAGCATCTGTTGAAATTCTTCACGGTAAATGATGACAGCCAAAACAGTTGCAGGATAAAGATTTATTAAAATTCTTGACCAAGGTTTCGGTATATATAAATAACCCTTCATCAGAAGTAAAAAATCTAAAATTCCATCCTGCAATGGAGATTAATTAAACAATTGTGCCAAAACTACTGACGACGGCCTTTGGCACAATTGTTTTATTAATCTCCATTGCAGGATATAATTTTAGATTTTTTACTTCTCATTAAGGTATATGTATATATACCGATACCTTGGTCAAGAATTGTAATAAATCTTTATCCTGTAACCGTTTTGGCTGTCATCATTTACCGTGGAGTAAGCAATGAAACAGATTAGAAAAATATTTGATGAACATCATTTATATGTAAAGGTTTTTGTTTTCTTACCGCTACCAGTCACCAACTTTGTCAACTATTGTATTACTTATTTATTTAGTGACGTGTTTCGAGGGTTAAACCTCATCTTCAGGTTACATAGCATTACGAAAACAACTTTACAATAAGGTCCTATTGATATTACATAGTCTTTTCGTAAATGCTGCGGTCATCCTGCGGAACAATAGAAAACTTAGGAAGAGGCGATGTCACTTTGGAAGCTGGACTGATGTTTGCACCTAAATGTTGTCTAACGCTCACTCACTTTGTTCTTCTGGCGTGGCAAACATCAGTCCAGCTTCCAAAGTGACATCGCCTCTTACTAAATTTTCTCTTCTTCCACAGGATGACCGCAGCATTTACGAAAAGGCTATGTAATATCAGTATGACCTTATTGTAAACTTGCTTTCGTAATGCCATTTAGCCTGAAGATGAGGTTTAACCCTCGAAACATGTCGCTAAATAAATAAGTAATACAATAGTTGACAAAGTTTGTGACTAGTAGTGGTAATTTAAAAAACTTTTACACATTTCTTGAGACATTCACGGTCGAAAAATAGTCAAAATCATTTATATGCATGAAGACATGACGTTTCTGTCTTCTTCTTTACATAGCTATCAGCATTCGTTCGTGAAATATTTCAAATTTCCCTCAGATCACTAATTATGTTTTTCTCAATTACGCTGATTACTTTCAAGCAATTAAATATTTTTTGCAAAACTGCGCCTCACGCTGATCAACTTGATACCCCATTTGTCCATTTCTCACTCTTTATTCGCCTAAGAAACATCGTACAAATATTTTAACTCTTACCACTAATTAAGTTTTCTTATTTAACCCGATCACTTCCAAGCAAATAAATCGCTTTTCAGAAAACCAGACTTCGTGCTGATAAATTTGGTACCCCAATTGTCAATTTCCCTATCTTCATTTGGCTACGAAAACCGGGAGGAAACTCACTCCGAAACTAATTGGACGTCTAATTCAAGGAAGTCTTGTTTACCGCATACATCTGTACAACGCAGAAGAGAGTAGTTTAACCGTGTGTTGCCAACGACAGGGAAAGATCTGACGTTTTCATGGCACAGAACACATATTTTTATTGCATATACTGACTAAATAATACCTGGAACAATGAAAATTATCTTGGAGGAAGATAGATAGAAAGAAACAAAGGCTATATTTATAGGTCATTTGAGGGAGAGTACAAGTTTGCCATCCATAACTCTGACGTACGACAGTCTGGGACTGAACATCATTGTACGCTGACGTCACTGGCCAAAGACACCAGCGCTAGCGTATGCTTGCAGATGCACAGAAAATAGTGACAGTAGTCACTCTTATTCCTGACGAAGAGAATGGAGTTAACCTTCGAAACGTTGAATGATAATTCATAACTATCATTTAAAGAGCGAGTTCAACATATATTGTGGCATTCATCGTAAATGGTTCAAAAGGCTCTGAGCACTATGGGACTTAACAGCTGAGGTCATCAGTCCCCTAGAACTTATAACTACTTAAACCTAAATAACCTAAGGACATCACACACATTCATGCCCAAGACAGGATTCGAACCTGCGACCGTAGCAGTTGTGCGGTTCCGGACTGAAGTGCCTAGAACCGCTCGGCCGGCTCATTCACCGTAAGAATGAGAATTAAGACAAATGGAAAAATTCTGTACCAGCTGTCCAGTTTTAATTATTGTGGGTCTGAAATGCCTCCCGTAGTATACGCTGTTGTAGGGACCAATGTGAGTAACAGTAACATACGTGTGGCAGAACTCAGATGACCCAGTGATAGTCGGACTTTATAAGAGAACGGTGGTAGACGTTATACCGGATGAGAGCGAAATATGAAAACACTTAAGGATTCGTCAAAGAAACATTAGATCTACTAGAAAGCCAATATAGAGGAAAGGCGAATTATTAAATACTGTCAATTCCTAGAACCAACTAACAACTATTCTGCCACGTCACCTGTCCACAAATGACTGTCAGCTACAGACTCAGAGCTATTACATTTCAGGACTATCGAGAAAACATTGTTTCTAAAACTAATTTTGTACCCTAATTGCTGAAGCTGACATGAACACGACGACAATGGTAAGATGTATGGGCTTGTCTATTACCATGTCAGCCTCCTGCTATTTTAGGAAACACTTCATATTTCAGTGATAAAAAAAAGGTTTTCTGTGTAGGAGAGGCATTGAATTTTTCACCGAGCATACGCCCACTGGGAATAACACCTGCTGAATTATTGAGACGGTCTTCTGGTGCGCTTCGCCGTTAGTGGCGCTCCACAAACAATATTTGCGACAGCGAGCATGCTCGCCAGACTCGATTTAGCTGCTGCCACCCCAGCGCGAGCCGAGTGGGGAAAAAAAGCAAGCAAGGGGGTGAAAGAATGCGAGGGAAAGAGTGCGACGGCCGCCGCGGGAGTGTGTGTGGCGCAGCTCGAGCCGAGGACACCTGTGGCTGCGCTGTGCCGTGCGTGCCCGCATCTGCGTGCCGTGCGTGACGCGCACAACAGGTACCGCACGCACGGAGCCAGGCCAGGCCAGGTCAGACTACAGGGCGCCTCCTGCACCGTCCAGGTTGACTATCCACGGAGACGCTCAGAAGAGAGCTAAGAAAAAGGCGACTGGCTAAATTTGTAGCCTACTGTTAGGCCAGTTTCAGGTGCTTGAAGTAACGCGAGTTCCGCCAACATAGAGATTTGCGCAAAATACACAGCGTGATTTTTACAAAACCTATATGTGACGGTGTTTGGCTGAGTTTAAATGCCCGAAAATGTCCTAAAACCACAGGAAGAAGAGACACAAAAAAAGATCATAAAATCAGTTGTGGGACCACGTTGTCAGTAAAATTCATTGCAGTCGAGGGCAAACGACGAACAAACTTAACAGTTAAGGTAACTAACAAATCGCCAGATATGGTCAGAACGGGAAGGAAGTTTCACGCATATAGATTAATTACAAATGGTTAAATCACACTCATTTTAAAATCTTAAGGACGATACAGATAACGTTACACTACATTTAAATCACTCGATGAAAATGAATGAAAGTGGAGAAGCATGTTATGTTACGTTAACCGGGGACCGAGAAACGACAGAGAGGCTCCGTTTCTGCCGCAGTCGCAGTGGTCCGCAACCCCACGACGACTACCGCAGTCCACTTCACCCCTCCGCCGCCCCACACCGAACCCAGGGTTATTGTGCGGTTCGGCCCCTGGTGGACCCCCCAGGGAATGTCTCACACCAGACGAGTGTAACCCCTATGTTTGCGTGGTGTAAGCGTACGCGGAGAACTTGTTTGCGCAGCAATCGCCGACATAGTGTAGCTGAGACGGAATAAGGGGAACCAGCCCGTATTTGCCGACGCAGATGGAAAACCGCCTAAAAACCATCCACAGACTGGCCGGCTCACCGGACCTCGGCACGAATCCGCCGGGCGGATTGGTGCCGGGGACCGGCGCTCCTTCCCGCTCGGAAAGCCGTGCGTTAGACCGCTCGGCTAACCGGGCGGGCTGCAGAAGCTTGTTACCAGGGTCTAGTCGTGCAGTGGTGCACAGTGAGTTCAACGTCATATAGCCTGAGCTCAGAATGGCTACACCGCCATTGGCGCTGACCCCAGAACACGAGGCAGTTGCAGGAATGGGAAAGAGAGAGAGCGAGAGAGAGAGGCAATCAGTGAGCAGTTACGGTGCATTGTGGTGGTGTTCATTACAACAGGGCTCGGAGACGGAGACAACATCTGATGACTTCAGATGGGGAAGAATCATCGGAAATTCCAGGAGCTTGGTATTGTTCACAGCATTGTTCATGTTAGAATCAGGCATTGCTGCTCGAAAGAGTTGAAGTGGTTGACCACGGGAAACTACAGCAGCAGAACTTCGCTACAATGTGTAACAGACAAGAAGGGACTCACGTCAAACAGAAGGTGCAATTGTAACCATATCTAAGAGGGCTGTATGGCACGCAGTTTCACGCTCCACAGCGGATCTGCGATAGCATGGCGGTGGTCATTTTGCCCGACAACCAGTGCGTTGTCATCCCCTGACCACCACACATCGGCGGCAACGTTTGCAATCGTGCCAATAGGAACATTGTCGAACATGCTCGTTTTTGTTGTCACAGGTGTTATTGTGTGGGGAGGCATGATGTACGGGAATACTTACCTCCAGAACTGTGAACACGGTACACTCACCGAAAAAAGTTATTGTGACACTTAACCCCTTTCCCATGTGCCTATTTTCAGGAGTCCATTCGGCACTGATTTTATTTTCATGCATGTCAGTGTGCAACCGTACCGAACAGCGCAGGTGGAGAGCTCTTAGAATATACCGCTACTGGACTGCCCTCATCGTTCTCCCGACTCAAAGCCCTTCGAGAACGTATAGGATGCGTTGGGGAGGCACATTGTAGCACGTCTACATTCACCAACGTCCATCCAACCGTTCGCAACGGCGCTAGTGGAGGTATGGAATGCCCTACCACAAGAACTGCTAACCAGCATTGTGACCATTATGGTTGAACGTTGCAGAGCATGAGCTCCTGTCCGTAATGGTCACATACCCTATTAAGGACCATTTCCCGAGTTTTTAATGAGCAGAGGGTGTCATAAATTGCAGTGACTTCAATGTAATCATCGTCTTTAAATAAAAGTGCCATTTCTGTTCGTCTGATTGTGTCTGTCTTTCAGTTATCTCTTACATCGTATTGTACTGTACTGTACCTTTCATTTTGTAAGATCAAAGTTCTATAGGACAGTGTTACTTGGTAGTGGCACCAAAAACGAAGCTTACTTTCATCCTTAAGTTAGTTATGTCTTTTATCAATGCCTAGCGATATGTTTAAATCATTTATTTCACATTAATCAGTCAGAGAGCACGTATAAATAACGATGGGACTGCACCACTAAAACCCTATTGTCGAAGGAGGATTTTACATGGAAATTGTAACGCACTGTCCGAAATAATTTTTCTGATATCTGATTTTTACTCTCCCTGTAAATATTAGATCGTATATGCTTTACAATCTTCAGATATGGAGATGATCTAGATTAATATAAAATTGTAAAAAGAACTACGGACAGCCAAAATCGCTATAGTACAGCATTTATTTTGACTACCGGTTTCAGCAAGCTATGTTGCCGTCTTCTGATCTTACGCAATACATTTCAATGAATCTCGTCCATGTGCATATTATACCATATCACAACATAAAAAGGCATCACAAGAACATGAAAACATGCGATATACTAAGGTTTTCGTCATCTTGTAATGCCTTTTTATGGTGTGAGATTCGTTGAAATGTACTACTAAGATTCGAAGATGGCAACATAGCTTTTTATGAAAATGGTTATCAAAATAAATGCTGTACTATAGCGATCTTGGCTGCTTGAAGTTTTCAGTTCTGATTCCAAATATTTGATCGACGAAAACAAATATTTCACGAACGAAACTCAGTGTGTGGAAAAAATCTCGTGACTGTAAATTAAGTCACATAAACGAGAGCTCAGTTGCGATACAGCATACTGAATTTTGTAACTACTCTGGAATCTTAATCGGGACGAGAAATGTTTAAATCCCCATTCACTAACCCTTATTGTGATTTTTCATGATTTGTCTAACTTCTGCAACACTAACGCTGTTACAGATCGCTAAGGAAGCCCACGTCCGATGTATTTCCCCATCCTTGTACGCTCCAAATTAGTTCTCAGTCTCCGCTAATTTTATTATTGACGTTACGTTGAACTTCAGACTTCTTTCGGTGCCTTGTTATATCTTACAGACGAGATTCTCTATTGAATTCTCCATAAGTAGATTTTAAAATGCCTTTGTTACCTATTCACAATGTACATTAGTCCTCTGTCTATTGACTTTGACATTACGCTAAACTTCAACCTTGTTTCTGTGCACTGATATATCTTACCGATGAGATTCTCTGTTGAACAGACAAAAACAAAATAGTGCATTAAAATGAATATTTACAGTTCGCTGTTTTACCTATTCAGAGCCGGACGGGGTGACTGAGCGGTTCTAGGCGCTACAGTCTGGAACCACGCGATCGCTGTGGTCGCAGGTTTGAATCCTGCCTCGGGCATGGATGTGTGTGATGTCCTTAGGTTAGGTTTAAGTAGTTCTGGGGGACTGATGACCTCAGAAGTTAAGTCCCATAGTGCTCAGAGCCATTTCAACCAACCTATTCAGAATGTATTCGCACGCATATCTTCAAAAATACCAATTTTGTCGCGAACCGGAAATTCTTCCTTAACTGCTCGATAGATGTAACAGCAGGCCATGTTTTATAACTTCATACAGCAACATACTGAGAAGCACACGAAGTTCCGGATTCTCTTTTAAGGATGTTAGCAAAATTAATAGGCGCACTCAGATACTATTCATTTCATCTATGTATCAACTGATTTATGGGATGTAGAGAAAACGTAAATGCCTAAAATGTGTTGTCAGCTATAATGCAGTAGTATCCTATGGTTATAAAATAAATTAGAAAACAAATTACCACAGTGGTGTGTTCACTAACATGCTAAGATTATGCAACAACTACATCAGCTCTCCTTGTGTTTCGGGTGCGTTCAGTTTCCGCCTATGGTACAAGGCGTAGTCGGCACAAGAATCATTGGTCGTGTGCTGATTTGTCATGAAGAAAGATTTCATGCATGTCAGTTTTTTGCACAGCATGTAAACAATAGGTCTAATCGGGGCACGAAACGGCATTGCAAACTGGAAAGCAGCAAACGAAAAATTTCAGTATATAAATATTTCTTTCACTTCGGTGGATGAATCACAGCGTGCGATCTTTACAGTTCGCGTTTATTTCAAATGATACTGTTGGGAAGTAAAACAAAAATTTGATTTAGCCTTACATTAACAGTTGTATATTAAAAAGTTTTGGATACAATTAAGATAAGTGTTGACTACTGTTGTTAAAAACGTGTTGATTGAGAATATCAAACCGAAACAGTAATAGTTTCATGGAAAGAAGGAGATGTGTACATTTAGTTATAAACATATTATCTTATCAATCTGATGAAAATCATGCAAGATTTGGGATTTTTAGAAAGCAGGATGTCTTTGCCATCCTATAAAATTCCGATCGCTATTTGAGTGGTTCTGGGGGTGACGATGAAGAATACACAGAAGCGCCTACGTAGGAAGAGAACGCTACCCGCTGTTCATTACGGCGCTCGGCCTCTCCGTGAGCCACAGCGCTATACGCACTTATCACAGGGGTGAAAAAAAACGCCTCCAAAAACGTTTCCGTGTAGTACAGGCGGATTACCAGCACTCTGCAGCCTGTGAGTAGAAATTAATTCCACGCAATTTTTTTCTCCGGAGTTTTCAGATGCAATCTGGTGCTGAGGGAAGTGGGGAAAAAAGGAGGCAACGCCGGACCGTAAGGGCCGCAAGGTGGTATGTAGAGAGGTAAAAAAAAGAGAATGAGCGGCAGCTAGCGCGGCGCGCTTAGTGTGGGCGAGGTTAATCTGTTAGTAGGAGGGATTTAAAATTATCCGGCTGCTCGTTTGCCGCTTTCCGGTGGCTCCCCCTCGCGGCCGCCGACTAGATAGCCATCTGGCGCACCGCCTCGCGCTATCTGCGGCCGCAGCACTTGTTAATGGCGGCGCCTGCCTCCCTTATCACGGCGCCGCAGCGCGCCCCACCGCCGCGGCAAACCGCTCCTGTTGTTCCAGTGCCGCCGCGGCTGAAAAATTGGCCGGAAACAATGAAGATCAGCATCGCAATTTGCCGCTGCTCTCGCACTGCGTCGGCAATTAAGCGGACGGCTTACCCCGCAAAGGTTCATATTTTCCCCTGGCGTGCAGCTACCGTAGCCATGCCGCATCTCTCGAGCCAAAACACTGCAGCTCTCCGGTCCCAACTAGTTGACAACGAGGGGGATACGAATACGACAAAATCCCCAATGAAACCGGAGAAGTTCTGTTAACAACAGTGTTATTAAAGCTATGTTCTGTCGTCTTTTATTGATTACTAACTGCAGTGTCCAGCGTTGCCCGTGAAGTTTAGTATCAGCTACACAATGTGATTGGCTCTGTGTCTTGTTGATACCCAGAGTAATGCAGGATGCATGGGAAACTGCGATCACTTCAAATAGAAGGGTATATTTGAATCACTGTGTGTCAACGGAGTACGACGAATGAATATGTTTTCAGCTGTATGATAAGTTGCACCATTTGTAGTTGCATTTTATGATAAGCGTATCATATACAGAAGAATGGAAAAGAAAATTGAGGTTTTGTTAGATGACGATCAGCTTCGCTTTAGGAAAGGTAAAGGGACCAGATAGGCAGTTATGACGCTGCCCTTGATAATGAAACCAAGGTCGAAGAAAAATCTTCATTGGATACGTCAATTTACAAAAAGCGTTCGACAGTGTAAAATGGTACAAGATGTCTTCAGTTCTGAGAACAATGGGTGTAAGCTATAGAAATAGAAGGATGTACACAATATGTACAAGAACCAAAAGGAAACAATAACATTGGTACAACAAGGACGTTTTGTGTAGATTAAATGGGTTTAAAACAGGGATACAGTCTTTCAGTCCCCCTGTTCAGTCTATGCAACGAAAAAACGGTGACTAAAACAAAAGAAAAACTGAAGAATTGCATTAATATTCAACCTGAAAGAATTTCTGTGGTGTCACCGCCAGTTGTACAGCCGACTTTGCTAGCGATGGTTCCTGCCTTCCTGCCTACATACGCTCTCATTTGCAGAGACGATAGTTTGGCATAGCATTCAGCTACGTCGTTTGCTACGACCTAGCAAGGCGCCATATTCAGTAATTAGAATGAATTCTGAACAGACAATATTGTGAATCATGTACCGCCAAGAGCGACGTTCATCATTAATGGATTAAAGTTAAGTATCAAACTAGCTACGTCCGCTTTCTGAATTCTAATTCCTTGTCATGTTCCAGACCTCACGTCAGTATAGTTCTTCCCTCCTCATGCCAGCCTGAGTGAGCTAAAAGGCGTACATTTCGGCCTCCATTCGTAACACGGTGTTGGCTCTTCTGCGAACACTACAATGTCAATGATAAGATTCGCCGATGACGTTACTATTGTCAGTGAAAGAGAAGAAAAATTACAAGATCATCGAACGAAATGAACAATCTGATGATTTCAGAGTTTGGATTGAGTGTAATCTCAAAAACGACAAAAAGTAATGAGATGTGACAGAAATAGAATAGCAAGAAGCAGAACATCAAAACTGGTGATCACCAAGTAGAAGAAGTTAAGGAATTCCGTTACGGTAGAAATTAAATAATCGATAACGTACGAAGCAAGGAGAATATAAGAGGCAGAGTGGCACAGGCAAAAAGGGCATTCCTGGCCAAGAGAAGTTTAGAAGTCTCAAACACAGGCCATAATTTAATGAAGAAATTTCTAAAAACGTACGTTTGCTGCACAGCATTGTGCAGTAGTGAATTACGGACGTATGGTAAACAAAAACAGAGGAGAATCGAAGTATTGGAGATGTAGTGCTACAGAAGAACGTTGGAAATTAGGTAGGCTGATAAGTGTATCATTTGGAAAATTCGTCTTCTATTTTTTCAGGTCAGTTTTCAGTGATTCAACCAGAGCTGTGTTTGAACTATTCGAGCATTTTACGACACCGTTCGGGAAATCTCGAGTTCTCTTCGATTTTTTGATCGGCCAGCGATCTAGTGATGTCTACTTGTCATGTATCCAAGACGGGTATCGCCCTGTAATTTATTCTCACTACAGGAATTACATCACGATATATTTCATCTGATAGGCATTTAATTTTTCATGTATTTTCTTCACTATTTCATCTGAATGTAGCAGTAAATCGGCCAAGAATTTTGAGGAAAATGGGCCAAGTACTTTTCGATACGTTTGCTAGCAACGATCATCCTTTATCTATTTTGTACATATTGTGTACAATAAACAATCTATAACCTACGTCCGTCAAAATGTTCGTTAGAGGATCGTGTAGAAATTTGAAGTAAATCGTCCAAGAACTTTTACAGATTTTTGGTAACAACCTTCCCCCCTTATATATTACATACGTATATGTTTCAAATCAGATTACGAAATCTTATGTAGACAATGATCTTCGTAACGTATGAAAAATTTCATCAATATCGGAATAAAACTGAAGCTTAGCATGAATTAAAACAAACAAACGGACACCATTCTTTATATATACAGACTGAGCAGAAACTAAATTTGATTCTGTGTTCGAAGTACCTGTGGTGCAATATCTCATGATATTTTCTTCTTTCGTACTACATTAATAGTTTATTGAGTCAATATAAATGTACCGTCATTATTTTTCCACCTGTGTCCTTATAATAAAAGAAATAATTATTGAATCTTAATTAGATGAAACCGAAAGCGTTGCAATTTCATTAAGTAATTCACCTCTGAAATTAAAGACACTACAGGTTCCAAGAAAAGTTCTCATAAAATGTACCATTTTTTCAAATACCTTCAGTTTCAGTACAAGTGAAACACCACATAATCTGAGCATCTGTGATTATTGCGTATGGCCGAGCGGTTCTAGGCGCTACAGTCTGGAACCGCGAGACCGCTACGGCCGCAGGTTCGAATCGTGCCTCAGGCATGGATGTGTGTGATGTCCTGAGGTTAGTTAGGTTTAACTAGTTCTAAGTTCTATGGGACTGATGACCTCAGACGTTAAGTCCCATAGTGCTCAGAGCCATTATTGCGTATGAGGTTGTAAATATGACATCAAAACTTGTATCTGTACAACTGTATAACTGAGCTGTGGTGAAGACGGTGCAGTTCCTGTCGTCAGCATTGCTTCTCCCTGGCTCTACGCTTCGCACGTCTGACATCCACAGAGTTCATCCGTAACGAAACACGAAATCATAAGGTAGTAATGCTGAAGACCAGTGATAACAGCACTATTCCTTCGCATTGAAGAGGGGGTAAAGCTCATGACTTCACTTATCACGAAATCACACTAATAACCAGTCTTTTCCATATTCACTGGTCATTCGCACTTGACCCGAGGACTCTCCTAATCCTCTGAAGTTTTCTTTGAGACCAATAATAAAAGTAAAAGTGGTGAATACGTTCTACTCAGAAAGAAATACGAAATTCCATAGGAATGGTAATCATTTTAGTTCGGCAACGAACGGATTAACTATCCTCCATGTATTACGAAGTGTTGAAATATACAAATGAAACAAACTTCGTTTTTCAGTAACAGAAAGTAACAAAATACTTGAACAGCTTGGACATACATCGCTCCACTAGATAATCTCCATTTGAATGCGACACCAAAGTTAGTACGGCTTAGAACATCGAAGATGTTCAGCTGTAAGAAGAGAATCTAATTCTGCTACAATGTTCTCGTTGGTTTAGCAATGAACTACTTATGGAGAAAATTATATCAGTTACAATAAAAAAATATTTTAGCGCCAGTCATCTATATGTTCTGTTTGGTAATCCTTACCTGAAATAACAGTCTGAAAAGTGCAGTACATTATAAAAAACCCTTGGATACTGAATGGGAAGGGCCCGCTATGACAAGAGAGCAATATTATTTTTCCATTTCGTGTACCAGGTAGATCACAATCATTAGCAGCATCTGAGGTTTTTAGTTTCATAATGTGTGACGTGATACGTATGAAACCTATTTGCTATGCAAAGTTCGTGTGGTAAATGTAACCATCTGATAGGCACCTTCAGTATCTAGATACTCTCCTCTCTCAGACATAAATGCTGCAGATAATGTTGTCACAACGACGCTGCTAACTTTCTAACCGCTTTACATTATCATGTACTGAAGAGAAGTGATCATTAGCCTTAGCACAGACGAAGGTGGACGTTCATCTTGGCATTGTTTCCACTACTTAAGGAATCGTCCTGAGCCACGGCCGCTCAATAGCCGTCCACATCTACTATCCATATCCAAACTCTCCAAACCACAGCGAAGTGTACGGCAGAGAGGTTTCTGGGGGTTCCATTCGTATCTGAAGTGCGCTAAACAATTAATCTTGAATTGCCTCAGTGGACGCTGTAATTAGTCTAAATCACATAGCACGGATAGCAAGCAAGAATTCCCCGTGAACAGGTAAAATCACCGCCGGCCGAAGTGGCCGGGAGGTTCTGGCCCTACAGATGGAATCGCGCGACCGCTACGGTCGCAGGTTCGAATCCTGCCTCGGGCATGGATGTGTGTGATGCCCTTAGGTTAGTTACGTTTACGTAGTTCTAAGTTGTAGGGGACTGATGGCCTCAGCAGTTAAGTCCCATAGCGCTCACAGCCATTTTTTTTGGGGGGGGGGGGGGGGTTAACATCACCGTTTGGCATGTACCCTGCTGGCGAAAACGTTCTGTCACGTGGCTTTCATGCACTTGTATCCCGCTCTAGAAGAACAGCGTAGCTACTTACATGGCGTTTTTCAGTTTTAGAGTTCGTCTTCATGTCTGTGCTCTAAGGTGTGCGGAGAAGAGAGGTAGTCGCATGGACTAGTCCCCTTTTTTCCCAATATTGGTGAGATGGTTCTAAGGGGATGGTGAAAATGTCATGACTTTTTGCTCTTCAGCACTGATTGACCAATGATTCAAATGTAGTAGAGGCTGTCCGAACTATTCAACGCCGCTCTCTGTACTGCATACTTTGATTACCATGTCAGTAAAGGCCAAGTTGGCTTACTCATGTTAGTCTCTCGACAAAGTGGCGTCTGAAAGCCCTGCTCAACCTCGGCGATGAAGTGACCTATGAGTGAGCCACCACGATGTCGGCATAATAACAAGCGTTGACATCGCCTATCTTATCCATCCTGTGCACTACTGACTCTTCGAGGGTCAATATAATCTCTAACATTGCAATTAAATCTAGTCGCCCTTCCACTACACAATCTATACAATGTACTAGTCATCGACGCATACTGCTATAGTAACGTGAGCACATAACAGTTTTACAGGACTGTAATCTCGTCGTTTTGCTACAGACGTTACGCACTGGTCCCACGGCGTCCTTTTTCGGACTGCGTAGTGCAGAGCGCCAGAGCGTCGCGTGCTTTCCGGTGTCGGCCCGCTGGGACAGGAGCGCATTACCGGCGCGGGACGCTCACCACGTACATGTTTCATGGCCTGCCGCTGAGGAAAGGGATTACCTCAGTCATCTCCTCCAGGACGTACGCTGGATGCACTATGCCCTGCTACTGCCCTCGTCCTTGCCTGTCCACGTCAGGACACGTCAAGAAATTTCCAGACTGAAAACTGCTTGCTGACTGACGCGAAACTTGAAATAAGGGCAGCCGTTAAGCTTCAACCAGATGCGCTTTACACTTCGTCTCACGTTCTCGTGTTTCCTGCGACTTTTAAGACTCACACCTAGTCTTCGGCGTGTTTAAAAGCTTTAGCGGCACTTGTTGCTATTAATAATGGATGTGCGTAATTCTCCCGCAAGTTTTTACATATGGAAGGTGACAGAAAAAACTTTGTCTTTCTTTTTTTTACATCAGTCTCCTGACAACAATCTCTTCATCTCTGAGCAGCACTTGTATCCTACATCCTCACTTATTTGTTGGATGTATTCAAATCCGTCTTCGACTACAGTTTTACCCTCTACTGCTTCCTCTTACCGTGGAAAATATTCCCTGAAGTGAAACTTCCTGGCAGATTAAAACTGTGTGCCGGACCGAGACTCGAACTCGGGGCCTTTGCCTTTCGCGGGCAAGTGCTCTACCATTCGAGGTACCCAAGCACGATTCACGCCCCGTCCTCACAGTTTTACTTCTGCCAGAACCTCATCTCCTAACTTCCAAACTTCTCCTACGCAGGAGAGCTTCTGTAAAGTTTGGAAGGTAGGAGATGAGGTAGCGGCAGAATTAAAGCTGTGAGGACGGGGCGTGAGTCGTGCTTGGGTAGCTCAGATGGTAGAGCATTGCCCGCGAAAGGCAAAGTTCGAGTCTCGATCCGGCACACAGTTTTAATCTGCCAGAAAGTTTCATATCAGCGGACACTCCGCTGCAGAGTGAAAATCTTACTCCGTTTTACGAGATACAAACGTTCAAAGTTCCCTCTTTGAACAGGAAAAATACGCCCATAAGATCCGATCTGAGGCGAAACCTACACAATAAAAAGTAGGAGCAAATATCTCAAATTTTAATGGCAGTTTATCTAAGCGTTCATCTAGAAATCTCATCTTTCCGTTTCCTAAAATCTTTATATGTTACCGAGAAACACCCCAGAAACATGGTTCTTGGGCACCAAAATCCAGCCGTGGATTCCAGAACGGTTATGCACAGCAAATGGCTGAAATTTTTACTGTATTTTCGTAAGTTCCCGTAAGTCTTGCTTTCATTATTGCTCGGTGCTTCAGAACGGCTTCTCCGCTGCCTGTACCTTACGCAAGCCAAACTGATCGTCATCTAACAGATAATATTCCTTTCCACCCTTCCGTATATTACTCTTGTCAGCAACTTGGGTGCATTGACTGTTAAGCTCATTATGTGATAGGTCTTCTAATTATCTGTTCTTGTTATCTTCGGAACTGTGTGAATTACATACAGATTCTACGAACCAGCTTGAATATTTGTTTAGTTGGCACTTTTCCCAATGGTCTAGAAATTCCAAAGTAATATCATCCTTTTGCGTTATTTGATATAAAATCTTTCAAAGCTTTGCTAAATACTGGATCCCGTATTCTATTTCTTCTATCACGTCATTGCAAAGTTCTGTTTCTCCTAGAGACCTTCACAGTGCTCTTTCCACCTATCCGCTCTATCCTCTGCGGCTAACTGTGGAATTGCGATTGTACTCTGAACGTTGCCGCCCTTGCTTTGATATTCGCCTTCTTGATTATTGCACCCTTAATAAGGTCGTCGTGGAGGGCATGTGGTCGCTCGCACACACACCGTTTTGTCAAAATTTGAAATTTCTTCATTATTAATGAAGTTAGTGAAGTTGTGATTACATTACTTTGATAAAATAGCAGGATCTGAAGGGGAAAATCGTACTTATGATTAAAGCTTCATTGTACTTGTTGCATACAAAGATCGGAGGACTTCGCGGATGTTTATACACAATTGTTAGACCAGTGTACCAATTAACTTATTGAAAACATTATTTCTGTATAAGCTGCATTAAACTGTGTAAGTCGTGAGCAGTAACGTTTAGATTTTCCTGTTGTACTCTTTACTGTCGAACTTGTAAACTTTTCTATCTTCTTACGGCTAACACTTCTCCATAAAATAATTTTAATGATTACATTTCAGTTGCAAAATAACCTATAATGTAATGTTCTGCGGCCTTGCTGTGAAGATGTTGTAAAAGTTATAAACTAAGTGTAAAGATATCATTATAATGAACCATCGCTTTTCTAAATGAATTAGAAAGAACTATACATGAATGATAAGTAATCGCAGAAATACTCGTAACGCGAAGTCGTTGGGCATTAAAAGAAAAAATCTGAAAGAACGAGAATTTTGGTATTTATACTCGTAGCTGCAGAGGTATTATCGTGCCGGTATGCAGGTAAAGTTGTTCTGAACCCCATGGTTAGTATGAACACTGCACGCGCCTTACAGGCGTAGTCCTATTGACCTCTGAAGAACGGCAGTGGAATACCTTTAGGGTCTCCTTGAGTATTCTCTTGTTGTCTTGAAGTCCGCAACTTCGCAGTTGTTCGTTCCAGTTTGCTTATTGCTGATTTTTGGACTGCATTAGGTTCTCCTTTACCATAACTTGCAATTTGAACTAATTGTCCAAGACGCTTATAGAAAGATTGGTTCAAATGGCTCTGAGCACTATGGGACTTAACTTCTGAGGTCATCAGCCCCCTAGAACTTAGAAATACTTGAACCTAACTAACCTAAGGACATCACACACATCCATGCCTGAGGCAGGATTCGAACCTGTGACCGTAGCGGTCTCGCGGTTCCAGACTGTAGCGCCTAGAACCACTAGGCCACTACGCCCGGCGCTTATAGAAGGACTTACGGAATGACGTGGCTATGTAATATGGGATAACGTGGCGTTTTTCACATCGCGAAATCAGTGCCAGAGTGAATGGTGTGATAACGGATAGAAAAAAAGAACGAACTGAGGAATTAACCACGAACCTGTGTATTAATGTGTCTGACATTTATCGACTTAGCCGCCGAGCGACACTACTGGAATATAAAACAATTACATTATGTACTGTGATAGTGTCTAATCGGCGGTTAAAGGCGAGATCATCCACAGGTAGCAAGCAGCACGCCCAGAAGGATAATACGGCTGAAGGTATCAGCTATGGCCTTCTTAAAGAATACTTTCAGAGTCAACGCAAAGCGATGAGTAACCAGTAACAATCTATGCTTCAAAACGAAAAGCAGATAAAACAGTAGACTGGTGTTGTAAGACGTAGTGAAATATTTCCATAGTTTGAAACTTAATAAGGGAGCTGTGAGACATAGATGTTACTCTTTCTGTATCCCTACATTTTTGCCGCGCTTGGAGTGTTAGAACAGTTCACGTACTATAACGGATAAAGTCTACTACAGTTGAGGGGGGAACTCTCAGAAGAGCTCTCAAGGAAAGGCGTGGGCAAAGCCAGCAGTAGAAGTGCGGATCGGAGGAGTCGCGGCGCTTTCTTTGAAGCCGCCGGTGCCCGCCTAGCATCATCTCCGCTGTGTGTGCTGTAAATTATTCTGCCTTCCCGGGACGCCGGGCGAGGCGAGGAGAGGAGAGGAGCGGAGCGGTGAAGCAAGGAAACCGAACTGCCGGCGGCGGCTCTCCGCCAGATAGAGACGCCCGTATTTACTTTAATTCCGAGTTTTAATTAGTATCGGAGTGGCTTGCAACAACACCTCAAACGGCAGGCGATAAATCAAGAAACTGCGGGACCGGATTTGCGGGCTGGTGTTTAAAGCGCGCGCCTCCTCATTCCCGCTTGGGGGGAGTGCAGCCGTGCGGCCGGGGGATCAGATCAATAAGGCGGTAGTCACGCGGAGCGCAGTCCGCCTTAATCCCACCGCTTAGCGCTCCGATCAAGAAATCCCCACCCAGGCGCTGGCGCTGCACCAGGCCCGACGGCGCGCGTCCTCTGCTGCGAGCCTGCGGCGTCGAGAGAGACGATGCTCGTTGCAGAAATGTTCGTCGAACTAATGTTCGTGAGATCACGTCAGTGAAACAAAGTGGAACACAGCATGAGATACTAATAGGGGCATTTCAGAATATTTTTCAAAAATGGTTCAAATGGCTCTGAGCATTATGGGACTTAACACCTGAGGTCATCAGTCCCCTAGAACTTAGAACTACTTAAACCTAACCAACCTAAGGACATCACACAACACCCTGAGAATATTTTTAAAGCTGGATTTATTACTGAGTTGAACAGTGTTGCCCAGATGGGATTCAAACCCAGAGGAATCTAACTGACGGAAAAGAAGTGTTGACAGACATAATTTTATGAAACCGAGTTATATAAACGCGTGACGTCAGTTCTTTCAGATCTCTCACATACCTTATTGGCCCCGACAGGCAATTAATCCACCACCTTCAGTGCCGATGTACAAAATCAATCGACCTCCAGAGGGAATCTAAAATTAGCGAGTATGGAAGGGCTGCGGGTAGGGGGCGCCAGGTGGGAATGTGAGTCGGTCATGGAGAGCGCCGAGACAGTCCGCGCATTTGTGTCCGGCGCAATTGTTAATATACCTGGAGTCCCCGGGTTCGAGACCTGCTCCGTCACAAATTTCCACTCGTCGCCGCTGATTCTGTATAAAGTCTATGTGCAGCTGACCTCATCAGTTCCTTTCCTCTCCAGTCCTTTCCAATCCTTTCTTTTCCTTTCTCCCCCTCCCCCCATCCCCACCTTAAATGTACATAAATTGATAGTGGTGAATAAATAAAAGTGAAGGTTAAGGAAGCAATACAATGAGAAGATGGAGCGAATAGCAGAAAATAAAGTCAAACTATGCGACACGCGATACTTTCTAATGGAAGAGATACATGTGGCCACCATTTGTGACAGTTATAAAGTAAGTTATTCTTCCGTAAAGTGCCTTTTCATGCAGAACTACGCCGGCCAGTGTGGCCGAGCGGTTCTAGGCGCTACAGTCTGGAACCGCGCGACCGCTGCGGTCGCAGGTTCGATTCATGCCTCGGGCATGGATGTCTGTGATGTCCTTAGGTTAGTTAGTTTAAGCAGTTCTAAATTCTAGGAGCTGATGACCTTAGAAGTCCCATAGTGCTCAGACCGATTTTGAACCATACAGAACTACCATTCTGGATCAGCACCTGAGAAAGATCCTGTGGAATCTGGTTGGCGGAATATCGTCGCCGACACCCCTTATTTCACTCCAAAGCTTGTCTCATGATCTAGCTCAGAATCTGGGCGAGAATTTTACGTGGGCATATGACGCGTATTATGAAGAAGCGCGATTCAGGTATCCGTCTGTTCATCCTAAATTAGCTTTCCAAGGACTGCAGTAAACCGTTCCAGACATTCGTCAGTAAGGTTCGTTAAACAACGTCACGCCGTTATTCTTATGCGTCCTCATCCTGCTGACGCAGTAACTTCATCGAAATCGGTGGACAGTTAAACACTAACCTCTCCTTGCTTCATTTTTCTCACACAGCAAGGTCGTCGCAGCAGCAGCCAGCTTGGAAGGAGCAGTGTTGGCGCCCCATCGGGCCACCCTGATTTAGATTTCCCTTAGGGTCCCTAAATCGAACAAGATTAATGCCGGGATGGTTCCATTATCCTTATTTCCTCTGTCCGATCTGAGCTTAATCTTCCTTCCTTTCTCCTTTTTGATTTCGCCTGAAACATTTAACGGGGGAAAACAGACTGCGCAGACATGATAAACACAGAAGATATAATTCGTTATAAGAAATACAGATAGAAATCACATTCGAATTCACCATCCTTAGAAAGCAAGGATAAGAATGTTTATGCAGTAAAGTCTACCTTTGGATTATGGTAAAACACACTGACGAAATGGAAACAACAACTTCCCATATCTGTATTCCAAATAAAACGTGTAGACTGTTATGAGACAGTCTCGAAATTTCAACTGCTCTTGGAAAAATCGTTGATAGAGACAAATCGAAACAATTTCTCACATACAGAACAGTTCTGAGCGGCGTAGTGCGCTTGACGTCAACTTGTAGGTGATAGCCAACAAGAAAAAGATATTTCTCATGAAATTCCAATAAACAGGGAAACACTTTTATCTAGGCCATTATTATTTCTAAAGTCACCATCACTTCAGAATCTGCTTCTCTTTGAAGTGCGAACATGATCTATATATGACCGATAGAATCTTCTACCAATTCCGTCCGTAACGTCGTGGCTTACGTGTCTGTTTCTGTACAGTAAGACATTCTCGAAAATTGCACAGACGTGTCAAACTCAAGTAATAAGATTAACATGTAAATATTTCTCTGCATTTTCACTAAGATGAATCGGGGCATTTTAAGAATGTACATTTTATACGAACAAAAACGAAAGCATTCCTGCAAATGTCCTAAGTAGAAGCTCGTGAACTCACTGAATAGTGATCTGCGGCTCGTGCTGTAGACATCTATTTACAAAAGTTCTGTATTCGTAGAGGACGAATATACACCAATAAAAGTACTTTTACATAATCCATTAAAGTTCAAAAAATATTAACATCAATAATTACCATGTTCCACAAAAAATATTGTACACTACATTTTATTAAACCTGAGTTGGATTTAATACGTTTTTCAAAATTTGCTGTCTCATTCCAGCGATGTAAATTATTTGACAAATAATATCGTACCTTTTAAAATCAAGGAGAAAAGATTTTGCCTCGACAATTGTTCTCATTCTGCGGATAACTTTTTTTACTCATAAAACTGCAGGAAATAAAGCATGAAAGCTTGTTAATAAGGCTAAATAATTTCCTGCCTTTGTTTAAAACTGAATTAAAGAACAGAGGTTGTTAACTAACTCGTTCCAGATCAATACAGTATGTAATAACAATATTCTATGGGGCATGTTACTTAAATTTTGTTCATCTTCAACAGTCTGGGATATCACGTTTCCTGAGCACAGTACGTCCAGAGGTACATAACTGTGAGGTGTAGGGTAAATAAAGACAGAGCTTAAACTTCAGGTATTTTAATCTATGCGTGCAATTCATTTACATGACTCACAACTTTCCTGTCACCACTACAGCAGTATTTGAGAAGTCCTTTGTAAATGCCCCCAGACGATTCGCAGAAAAACTTTTGGCTCCAGTTCAGGTTGAGCCGGAAAGCAGCGGCGCCCGTGCCTTGTTCTAGCAGGGTGGAACGACGCATTTCTACGGTTGCAGGCACTAATCTACTTGCCCAGTCGGGCCGCGTAAAGAATGTCATTACTCCCACGCGGACGAGCCGTCCCAGAAACCGCTTTGACGAAGTAGCTGCGCCGCGTCTAAGGGAATAAACGTCGGTGCAGACACGGATGGCAGAGCACGGGGCAATGGAGGAGGGAAAGAGGGAGATACAGAAAGGCTTACTAGGAGGCGCGCATCCGTGGGGAGACTTGGCGGAACAATACGGGGCCGAGCGGGCGATGTAGCGCCGGGAAGGGGGTGGGGTGAGCGCCAGTCATCCGGCCGTGGGCGGCGCATTCCTTGCCGCGGCGGTGGCGCCGCCGTCGCCGAGGAATTATTAATCCGCGGCGCAGGGGCCGCGGTTTTAAAATTAGCCCCCGGGACAAACAGGCGGAGTGGGTGGAGGTTGGGGTGGGGGGGAGGAGGGGGAGGCAAGGATCTCATTTCCAGAGTGTCGCCGTCGCCAGCGACTTGCGATGCGGCGCGCGTCGCCTTAACTCGGCGGCCCTGATTGGGATTCTGCGGGATACACGGCCGCCGTCTTATTAGCTCCGGGCCACCGATGGCGAGGGCGGCGGCGGCGCAGCCGAGGGATGAAGGCTCCCGCGTGGTCATCAGCCTCGGCTGGACGGGCGCGCAGCGAGGGGAGCCCGCCTGTCACTCACAGGATACGGGCCGTCTGCATCAGTCGCGGCGCTCATGAAGCGAGGGGACACGCTTCCATCCGCGGTCAGTGCGACACCTGTTCGAGATCGATGTTTTTATTTACCACTAAAATCTGCAAAAAAGTATTTACAGTGCACTACAGCCCAGCTTACAGTGCAGTGTATTCGCTGAGTTGTGTATTCTATTTTTCAGAGTGTTTATCTGAAATTTGGGAAGTAGGAGAGAGGTTCTGGCGGAAGTGAGGCCTTGAGGGTAGGTCCGAGTCATACCTGGATAGTTATTGGTAAGAGCATTGCCCACGAAAGGTTTCGAGTCCCGGTCCTCGTACGGAGTTTTAATTGGTCTGTGTGTTCCTGTGTTTATGCCTCTGAAACAAATACAGTTATCTTCTCGCTTTCCACACACCAAGAAATACATAACATTCATTCCAGCTTTGCATTGCTTTCACGTTATTCTTCCCTTCAGTGGAAAAATTCTACCAGTCACTCGGGAATTTGTCCTCATTTACGTCATTATACTACAAATCTTAACTGCTCATAGTGGCCGCTCCGTTTGAGGCGTCATGTCACGGACTACGCGGCCCCTCCCGCCGAAGGTTCGAGTCCTCCCTCGGCCATGGGTGTGTGTGTTGTTCTTAGCATAGGTTAGTTTAAGTTATTTTAGGTAGTGTGTAAGTCTAGGGACCGATGACCAAAGCAGTCTGGTTCCTTAGGAATTCACACACATTTGAACATTTACAGATCTTACATTGTTTCCAGTTTATTTCCTCAAAAACCGTTCGTCTTCTAGCATACACCTTCTCCTCCTTTTATCTCTGCAGTTCTCAAGCACCGTTACAGTTTGTGACGGACTAGTTTATTTTTATCCAAACACTAATTTCCCACTTCTATACTCACTGCTTCTTGCGTGCGAACGTACTTCTCGCATATACATTGACGGGATTTTAAGGCTCTCACGTCCCTCTCATTTCCGGAACCTGAAAACTAGAAACAGACATATTGCTCTGTGGTTCAGCTTTCCTCTTTAGGCGCAATCTTCAGAACGCTGCTGGCTGTTACATATACTACCAGAAATTTCTATCACTCTCCTCCACCAAATTGATACGAACCCCTGAAATTCCTGATACTTGGTTTGACAGGACTACAAATTTATATCCGTCGTTATGTCGTGTTGTATACACTTTCACCCCCCCCCCCCCCTTGTGTGCCAAGTGGGCTCTCGCAATGCACTCCTGAGTCATCAAAGAAAATCCCAGCGTGGTGTTACTTCAATCGTCCATTAGGAGATATAGGTCGCTGATGATGGCTTTGTGAACAAGTATTAGCTACTGGCAAAAATTTCTGGGTTTTCGGTTTCCAACTTCTTATCGAAGTAAGTGTCGTGTCTAATGTGTCTTGCACCTCTAGAAGTTACATCGTCCTCCAGATTCAACGTTAATCTCTTAGCTGTCTTGACAAATGAAGTTCAGGGAGTTGAGTAAGAAATTTCAACTTATAGTGTAAGTATTTCTTTTTACACATGCATGCAAATCCTCTCGGGAAACATCGACAGAACTCAGGTTTTAAAATTAATATAGTTTTACACCAGCAATAATACTATGTCAGCGAAAGAGACCTTCAGCCCTCTTCACTATTTACCGCCCAAAACAACAATTTCTGTATACATCGAAAAGATATATGATTTTTTTCTCTAAGAAGATGTGAAGTCAGCCACAAAACTCAACCGAAAAATGGGTTCAACGGGTAAAACAGATCTTAAATTCCTATTTTTGAAGGATAGTAATGAGGAAGTCCATTCCTTACACTACCTTTTTCGCAAACAAAGTTACTTTTAAATAAATTTCAAGAAGAAATTTTCCTCAGACATTTACTGATAATACGCTGACGGAAAAAAAATCGCAACATCAAGAAGGACTTGTGCGACATATTCGAAAGATGGTTGGCATGTATCTTGCTATGTTAATAACTTAATTATGTCAGCTACATAAATGAATTCTCGAAATTTTATTACTCTGCATTAATCATCTTTTGGTGTTGTAATTTTTTCCGTCAGTGTATATTCTAATGCCACTCAGTAATCAGTAGCATAGTAAATACAGAATGACGCAAAAAACGTAACAGAGTCGAAGATTTAAAGCTGGCTTTCTTGAGTGTTAAACTTCACACCAGACGTTTGCGCGGGAGGAGATGCTGTGAAGTTTATAGGGACATATATGCAGAGAACATGAAATGACTCAGATTTCTGATTTCATTACAGATGGTGAGATACCTACTGCTTTATGTGTAATGAAACCTTTTCTCATGCTCAAACTGCCGGGACAACGTCAATATGTTTACTTTCGTCACATAAAGTGTTGAGTACGACCATCAAAAGCATCCAGGCAACCTTGACAGCTCATCCCAGGTGTCGCTGTCTAGCCACTACAGCTGAAAACTGTGATTTTAGTGTTTATTTTACTGTTTGCTACTCCATCAACTCCTGACATATACGTGGTACGTGTCCATGCGCACTCACGTATCACAAAGGAAGAAGCCCACTGTCTCATGGTGACCACTGGATGGAGATTATCATGCAGTCAGCTTAGTCCTCTAGCAAAGCCGGTATTCGACGGCAGAACGTACAACTTTCGCATCTGTGTTGGATTACATCCCCAGCCAATCGTGGGACAAATTAATATCACGACATTAATGGGTAGAATTAACCGTATTTTCGCAAATTTCATGCTCAACGATTCGCCGAACGCAGGTTTAGATTCCCAGATAAACGATTCTCCAGAAAAGGAAAATTGTATGTTAGGACTGCTGGGCCACATTTATGTTATAATGAATATGATTCCATGATTAGTTGGTAGTTATTGAAGTCCACAAACTAATCTCAAAACAAACTGTTTCTTGTTATCAGTCACTCTGAATTCTTGCAAAGCCTTTATGTTGCAGGCACCTGTTGTATCGTAGGTAGTCTCCGTAGCGTGCGATTTCCTATCCACAACTTTCAACAAACATTCTTTGTCATACTGGTAGAATAGCAAGTCCAAAATATTTCTTTCTGACTATTCTTCCGTTTACAAGTGGACCATTAAACGGATGGACGGGAGCAATAGGAAGACTCTATAGCTTTCTTACTACGAATCGCAACCTTAAACGTGACGGAGGCTCTTATTCCTGTGGTGAAGACGTCATTACACCGTCTAGCCAGTAAATGTAAGATTTTTGACACTTTAAAGTAATAAGAATGATTATATACATGTTTCTGCTGTTTATCATGCTATAAATGACATAAATTCGTTATGTATATGGCAATTACCAGTGGAGAGGATGTTGAGAAGGTCCAAATGAAAGAATAATACGCACCAGCCTAATATTTAACATGTCTCACAGTAAATCAATCAACGGACAATTAAATTTTATGACACTTGTCGTGTAAATTATCTTTTCATAGATACCTACCCTATCTGACAGTAAAATATGTTAGACGTGAAATTATGCAATCCAATGAGACTTGGTTACAAGTTTTTATGAAAAAAAACTAACCAGGGAACACTTTTTCAGAGATCTACCTAATTTTTCTTGACACACGTGAAGAAATGAATGCCAGTGCTCCAAGTGCAGAATGGCAATACTCTCTCTCATTTCCATGCTTTGTCTTGCACAGAATGGGGGAGAGTGTCTCCTCGTTACAGTGGATTTTTTCCCCAGAAGACGTATCTGTAAATGGTTACTTTTCCGTCTTGGCCTTAATGAGAACGCGCCGTTGCGTTTAGAGCGACTGGGTCGGGGAGCATCCCCGGGACAGTTTTCACAAACAGAATCGGTTTATATTCAAGCTACTTAAAGATTCTCAGAGATTTATTCAGCCCTTGCTGGCGGTATTTTACTTTTCCCCTGATCGCTTAATGTTATTTGGAAGCAGCTCAGGGAGCACGGGAAGGGTAAAGGATTCCTGAGAGACATTTCGTGTCAATAAATGAATTCTTCTCTGCGGCCGGAGCACAGAGGGAGAGGAAACGCGGCGAAAAAAGGAGGAATAAAATGCCTTCAATACTTAATGACATTAGGCGGCGTACAATGGGAGGTGTCGGCGTGTTTGCAGGGGCGGCGGCAATATTTGCCCATGGCAGCGCCGCGACGTGCCGGGCTGCTCGCGGCTGTTTGCCGCCGCCGTTCGATTGAAATCGGATCCCGACTGCGCCGCCAGCCAGGGGCGGAGGTGCCGTCACTCACCGGGCAGGAGCAGGCGGTCTTCGATTTCTACTAACTGTTTGAACAAATCTTCAGTCTTTCCAACGAATTCCAACGATACCAGTGTTTCGACGTGAGGACATTAGGTTGAAATTCTCTTGTTTGAGAAAGGCTAACGACGAGATTAAACGTCGAGCAATGGACCTTCTTACAAGGGAACCTCCCCATCGCAACCCCCCTCAGATTTAGTTATAAGTTGGCACAGTGGATAGGCCTTGAAAAACTGAACACAGAGCAAAAAAACAGGTAGAAGTTGTGTGGAACTATGAAAAAAATAAGCAAAATATACAAACTCAGTAGTCCATGACCATGATAGGCATCACAGAACATTCTGAGCTCAGAAGTGCCGTGGTCCCTTGGATAGCGTGAGCAACTGCGGTACGAGAGGTCCTTGGTTCAAGTCTTCCCTTGAGTGAAAAATTTTTCTATCTTTCTTTTCGCAAAGTTATGATCTGTCCGTTCGTTCATTGATGTCTCTGTTGACTGTAATAAGTTTAGTGTCTGTGTTTTGCGACCGCACCGCAAAACCGTGCGGTTAGTAGACGAAAGGACGTGCCTCTCCAATGGGAATCGAAAGCATTTGATCGCAGGGTCATAGGTCAACCGATTCCTCCACAGGAAAACACGTCTGATAGATTCTATACGACACTGGTGACGGCACGTGCGTCTCATGACAGGAATATGTTGTCGACCCACCTAACTTGTACACTTGGCGATTGGGTAAAAAGATTCTTCTATCTTGCCCGATTTAGGTTTTCTTGTGCATGTGATAATCACTCCCAAAATAGTGATGAAAACGTAAGAGTTTGTCACGTAAACTGCAACAAATGAATGCAACAGTTTTACCTGTGCTCTCTCAAAACATATGTTTTTAACGTTTTCAAATTTTTCCGTGTGAAGACCGTCAAATCCTGCATATGTCCAAGCGAATCTGAACAATTTTGGAGAGCGAAGTTGATTATGTGTGAGTGCCTGAACTTTGATAGTTGTCTGAAAAAAAAATTAAGCTTTTGACTCGAGGGAAGATTTGAACCAAGGACCTCTTGTTCCGCAGCTGCTCACGCTAACCACGGGACCACGGCTCTCCTGTGCTCACAATCTCTTGTGATGTTGCCTATCTTGGGCATGGACTACTCAGTTTGTATATTTTGCTTATTTTTTTCATAGTTCCACACAACTTCTTCCTGTTTTCTCGATTGATCTGTGTTCAGTTCTTCATGGCCTGTCCACTGTGCCAACTTATAACTAAATCTGAGGGGGGTGCGATGGGGAGGTTCCCTTGTTATTTACACAAGACCCGAAAGTTATATTTTACATTTTTTCTCTTGCATATCATGCTCTGTGGAGCTCCTTCTTCAAAGCGTCCATGCTCCGGCCGTGTATTGCTACACCCTGAACAAGGCGCCTTGCAACAGTCGCCGAAACGTCGGAATTTTACAG
Organism: Schistocerca americana; assembly: GCF_021461395.2. NCBI lineage: Eukaryota > Metazoa > Arthropoda > Insecta > Orthoptera > Acrididae > Schistocerca > Schistocerca americana. The sequence continues at coordinate 177,531,750 of NC_060119.1, read as the reverse complement.
ATGACAGTGCGGACTCAAACCCAGAAGAATTTTATTGACTGTGACAACAACCACGGAAGCTTACGTTTATATGCAATGAACATCAGTCTGACTAAAACTAAAATGCTTCCACAAGGTCAAATGTAAGTTACGAAAATAATTATACAAGAACTGAGCGAGGTTCCGCATTACCATTGGCCATTGGGTTCGCCATTATCACTAAATAAAGAAACTACAATCGATATAGCTTTATAGCAAAAGAGACTGATACGTTTCGAATTAAGAGAGAATGTCTCAGTAAGCTTTGGATAATAGGACAGTGGGAGAGGATAGTAGACAAATTCTCTCTCTTCCTCGCTCTCTCGCTCTCTCTCTCTCTCTCTCTCTCTCTCTCTCTCGCTCTCAGTTAAGCACATGGTAACTTGAAAATTCCTAGCACGGGAAGATCTACAAAGAAAGAGAAAACATGCCAAACTACGCATCAACGAACCACATTTGCGTGAAGGAACACCTGCAAATACCAACAAGCTGCTGCCAATTATGCCATATAATACGCGATTAAGAATCAGGATCAAATAAATAATTGGCCAAGCACGAGTAAGACCAGCGCTGTGAAGGCTCCATGCAGACTTAATTATGTGTATAAGTAGTTCATCCATCCAGGGAACCGAGAACCACGACGATTTTTGTTTGCCATCAGTGTAGATACTGGCAAGATACCGGTCTAGGGAATTCCAAGAGTTTGATCTGATATAATTACAAAATAACAATTTCCGGATTTTTTTGTACTGTAAAGCTTTGCTTATTGCCAAATTTTATGACTCTAGGTCAACACGAAGTTTCCTATAGATTTTGATGAGCGAATTTACGAGTATCAAAATACTTGACACAAATGGTGGTGTCTTTTGATTGCATTGACTTGGAAGTTTACTTTTTTTCCCACCTCAACGGCACCGTACACCTTAGTATGTGACATCAACGTCAACTTGATATGTCTACCCGTTCCTGAGAAAAAGGATCAGTAAGAGTCGGTTAGAGAAACAGACGGAAAACAAAGTGATCCTGCAAGGATTCCATTTTTACCAATTAACGTACGAAACCTGAAAGTACGCAAGAACCATCAGGAATGGGTGACGACGAATCCAAACTGGTGTTCCGCCGGTGACTTGCCAGTTCTCAACAGTACCAAACCCGGTTCAACTTCAGCCTACGACGAGCTCTAGAAGGCAGATCGCTGTTCCTGCACGTGACAGACGGCCCTAGCGGAAAGCCCCAATGATAACTTTGTCATTGAAGGACTCCGCTCGACCAAACATTTTTGCAAGACTACAATCGATAGTGAAGTTCCACGATATTACTGCGAGAGTAGCGAAGGAGGGAAGGGGGAAGGAGAAGGAAGATAGAGAGAGAAAAATTTAACTATTTTCATCGAAGATCATGAAAGGGATGATGCACACTTCTTTCAGCTTATTATACATTGCCAGATAATAGATCAAATACGAGAAGGGTTGAAACCACTTACTGGAATGCTGACGGTCGATGTCTTGAACAACTGCTGTTATTTCCACAAATACACGTCCCGTCTCTCTCTCCGTCTCTCTCTCTCTGTCTCTCTCTCTCTCTCTCTCTTTCTCTCTCTGTCAGCCGAGCCGTACCGTGCAACTTCAGTTCTTTCCCGTAAATTGTTTGAACACTTATACACAAGGAAAAACTCAGTTTCACTATTCAAATACGGCAGGCACTAATTTTCTAGAAAGTGTGAAAGGAAGGTAGGCTACAATTCAGTGTTCTGTTAGTAAACAGGTGATTATAGAAGAACTACTAACACGCTAACGCGAATGAACAGTTGTGTGGCGGAGAGAAGGCAGTGACCTTGCTGAATAAACCATACCAGCACTCAGATGAGGTGGTCTTAGAGAAATCAGAAAAATTATGATGGCTGGATGGAGCTTTCAATCCTGTCCCGAAAAACCAGAACCCGTGTCTTATGCAATGTGTCACCTTACTCGGTAACAGTGTGTACTATCGCCTCTTTCCATTGCTACAGCTTCTTACATTCCTGATGGGAAAGGTGCGCGTAAGCCTTGGAAAGAACCAGAGAGAAAAATACCATAAATTATGATGTGTGTTACGCAATTTAGGCAGCGCTTCGTAATAGGAATATAGTGCTAACACGATTTGCTCTGAAGTGGAGTAGCCTATCGCGGAAGGTCGTTTAGCGTCGAACAATGACTTGTGTCGATCAATAGATGAGACTGAACTCTAGCGTTAGTGGCGGCACCTGTCAGCCATTGTATTGTGGAGAAGCAAGATCACTCACGCGATTTTGAATCACAACAACATTTCAGACATTTATTCAGAGTAAATTTTTCGATTCCCGAATTTTAACTTTAGATTGCTGTGTTTTGATTGTGAACAATATACATTTTTATTGAACATTCAGATGCAACTGAAATTAATCTATGTTGTAGTCCGTGACAATCTCTGACCGAAGTACGAGGGTTATTCGGAAAGTAAGGAACGATCGATCGCAAAATGGAAAATACAGTGAAAATCTTTGCACAGATGCGTTGGGCACTGTGTCTAATACGCCTGTCGATCGCATCATGTCGCTCTTTTCAGTTCTGAGCTCACAGTGAGAATGTAAAGATGTCTAGAAATTATCGTCTCCCGCCAAGTGTGAGGTTCTGGTGAAAGATTTCGCCTGAAGCTATGCAATCCACATAACATAAATGTCATGCGGTTTGTTCTACACGACAATTCTCGGCCGCACTCTGCGGGGGCAATGAAGGTGCTCCTGCAGCGTTTTCGATGGGAAGTGTTTGATCAACCACAATACAATCCGTAATTGGCTACCCCTGAGGTTCATCTCTGCTCAAATGAACCGCTGGCTATGAAGACAATATTTTGACACAGACAACGAGCTGCAGTCCAGAGTGGAAAATCGTCGAAAAGCCCTGGCGGCTGTCTTCTATAACGAGGGAATTGAAAATTGGGTACAACGCTACGACAGATGTTTACGTCTGAGCAGCGACTGTGTAGAAAAGTAGCTGGAAGGTTCAGCTAACCTCTGCAAAAAAAACAGTTTGGATTTTCACCGTGGTTTCCATTTCGCGACCTATCGTTCCTTACTTTCCGAATAGCCCTCGTAATAAGAAAGGAAATGCTAACTACCATAGCGGTACGTTCGAGTTGTATAGGACAAAGGAATTCCAGGCTGTTCCAGAAAAAGAGACAGAGTAAAAATATAAAATTTTACGTTTTTTTCTAATTTAATAGGGAAAGATGGAGAAATCGGGACATGAAGAAGTCATAGAAAAAAATCAGGCTTCTTGAAATGATAACCACGGAAGCAGCCGAGAAATATTCAATTCCAAGAAGTACATTAGGTGACTTAAAGCTTTAATAAAAAATAAAGAGCGGGCCTTAAACCCTGTTTTAGGAAATGATACGTTTCTTCCGAGAAAATTCAGTGGTGAACAAGGAAACAGTATTGTATGGTAATGCTAAAATGAGCTTACGCCTCTCAATAAAGATTACTTCTTAAATTTAGTGTACAAATATGCAGATCAACTGAAAATAAAGCATTGGTTCAATAAGATACGAATGACAGTCGATAAAGACTTTTACTATGAACTTTGAAACGACATGAAGATGTAAGGCTGAGGACAGTTGAATCCAGAAGTTTGTAGCGAGCAGCAGGTTTCAGCAAGGAACAATTTCACAGACTGTTTGACACCCTACGTTTGCTGATGGACAAGTAAAAGTTTATATACATTTACGACCCAAATTGAACCTTTTTACAAATTACAGTTTCATGTCCGATACAACCCTACTAAACTTTAAACGACCAGAGCTCAAAAAGTCGAAAAATATTAAAAGATCAATGAACGTATATTCTTATGAGATCGAGTTTTATAATTCTATTGAGTAACGTATCATAGTATTGCTTAGTGTTTCGATGCAACATTCACGTCCGGGAATAGTTATGACAAAATTGTTTGCTGGATCGGAATACAGAATGAACTGGTAGGTCGGTTCGAATTTCACTGCGGCTCACGGTTTTAATTTGTCACTAACGTTTAGGAAATATATTTCAGCCGCAATAAACAGTATATGAAAGAAACTGCATCATTATGTTGATCGGGTAACAATAAAACAAATCCCTTTACAACTATTTAGAGGCTTTTTAATTCTTCCGTCAAATAAATTCGTTAATATCTATGGCCAGACCGATTCTAAATTGTCTATACAGACAAAAATAATAACATAGAGCACCACATTGTATTGTATGTAGATGTTGTAGTTGGTGTCGTTGTTGTCGTTGTGGTCTTCATACATTTTAATTCGATGTTAGATCGGAGGTCTCCGATGTTTCCTTACAAACTCTACATATGCATTTGAGAGAGAGAGAGAGCTGAGAAATAATGCCTCGGACGTTGTTATGTGAAAACTGTTAAAGCTTTCTAGATAAAACAAACTTTATAAGCATTATAGATCTTTATTCTTCATGTCTACATATTTGTAGGCATCTGCCGCTAGATGGGTTTTTACCGTAACGTGTACCATGGCGGTGAGTAACGTAATTAAGTCGGTGAGTGAGAAACAGCGTATTGTAAATGAGTTTCGAATTCGAAGAGTTCGACCACACACCGAGCTCTCGCTCCTTCAGCGTAATGACGCTAGACTACACACGATCACTGCGATATTTGCAAGAGCCGGAAGCCTTGGGCTCACTGTGATCGATTGTTCTCCATACAGGCCCGACTTGGCCCCGTCCGATTTTCATCTGCTTCAAAAAAAAAAAAAAAAAAATCAAATGGGTCTCAGCACTATAGGACTTAACTTCTGAGGTCATCATTCCCCTAGAACTTAGAACTACTTAAACCTAACTAACCTAAGGACATCACACACATCCATGCCCGAGGCAGGATTCGAACCTGCGACCGTAGCGGTCTCGCGGTTCCAGACTGTAGCGCCTAGAACCGCTCGGCCATCCTGGCCGGCATCATCTGTTTCCAAAACACATTCGAATGCTTAAATTTGATAGCGAACTTGATATGTCTACCTGTTCCTGAGAAAATGGGCCCTTAACAGTCGGAGCCAATACTTTTCAGGACGCCCTCGAATGCAGTCGGGGCGGTGGTCCAATGGGCAGAGCACTAGCCACCGGCACTGGAGGTCCCGTGTTCAGTCCAGGATTGTGGCAGGGACGGCAACAGGTCCTCTCAACCTCCTGTCTGATGAGTACCGGGGAACTATCCTAGGGTAAGAAACGGCCACGGCCACGAGCCCCACGCCCTCCCCTTCCTCGTTCCGCGATGACGAAAAGCTGTACTCTGGTACTATAGCGAGCCCAATAAGCCAGTCACACGCTTGCAGTAGAGACTTTATTTTCATCTGCCTTTTTTACATTTTCGTGTAAGACTTACAAGTAACTCGCTAGCTATAAACTGAAAGTCCCACTCACTTCCCGAAAGCACACAGCTCATATTAAACTGAGCTGTTGTTATGTATTTGCTTTTAAGATCATCACACAGATATTCGAATCTTTAAAACTGCACTCACAATAACGCAACCTTCTTCGCGGGACTAGAACCTGCTATCGCTGCGTCACGAGCTTGCGTCGCTACCTCGATACCACTTAGATGGCCCATCTGTTTGTAGTAGCTCGACAGTTAGAAACACCTTCGCTTACAAGACGATTTCTTGTCTCGACTAGTTCGAATGCTTCAGATTCTAGGGCTCTGTTCAGTTGAGCAAACTACTTTACAACATGTGCGCCGTCGTCTTGGCGCCTGCCCAAAGTTTGCATAAAGTAATTAGTGAATCAATCCGCACTTAATTTTTCTCAGGTACGTAACTGCAATACTGAGGAGTTTCACAGAACACTTTTCGGAGTCCACGTGAATGTTTCCCATTGCGAGAAGCTTTAGATTCAACTTGCGTGGGGCTCCCTTCAGCACACTGCGGCGCCTCCCTTGTGCCAGCATTGTCGATTAAACTGCCGTTATCGCCGGGCAGGAGCGGACTAGCACGTGTGGCGAATTTGACAGGGACGCTGAAATACTGCGGCAACTTCTAGGGAATAAATTACAGGCCGCGCAGCAGCGCGTAAGAAATTGCAGACGCATGCGAGTGCTCAAGAAAGAGTCATGGCGAGAGGACGCAGGGGCCCTGCAGCCGGCAGAAGCGGAGAACATCCGTATTCTGGCTGCGTGTCTGCGACTGTGACGATGCATTTATCCAATGAAGGCACACGTGGCACCACATCGTAAATAATAAGCCAAGTAAAAACCGCCAGGAACCTAACTCTCTCCAACGTGCGTCTCAGTGTCTAGCTCAAATGGATATCTCTTCCGTTTGCCAGTAGATGAAGCAGCCGCTTTCGCAGACTAAGTAGCTACAACTTTAACTCGCACTAAATAATAATTAATATTGTTCAGAAAACCTCATAGATACTACTGAAGCCGTCTATCAGCGTTCCGCTAAACGGACTTGGAAATCACAGCAAACGAAACACGTTTGTTATCGATTCGGTATAGTTTATTCATATTACTCACACTTTACCAAATCCATTCTCTTTGACGTCGGTATCCTAACGTTAGGTGACTGACAGAAGCAATTTTAAGACCACGGCGTTACTCAGTCCCATCTCTTGCACCTAATGGAATCACTCGACACGTTTCCGAACAGAACACACCCTCAAGATATATGGTTTGCTCCTCCAAGGAAAGGATGCGCCTGGCTTTGATGAATCACAGATAATGGTATGCATATTTCAATCGAGTGTCATTTATATCACGTCAAATAAACACCAATAGGATTACCGAATGATCTGCGCTCTACATCAAAGACATTGAGATTAAGGTTCGTACGACCTTTTACTTAAAGTATTAGAGGTTTTTAATGTGTATTCAGGGAGGATAGCTCAGAGGTCCAATGGCTTGGCCATTAATTACGAAAGACGACAGCCAGTCACTGTTTAGTAACCTGTTGTTTCAACATTTTGATGGTTCAAATGGTTCTGAGCACTATGGGACTTAACATCTGAAGTCTCAGTCCCCTAGAACTTAGAACTACTTAAACCTAACTAACCTAAGGACATCACACACATCCACGCCCGAGACAGGATTCGAACCTCCGAGCGTAGCGGTAACGCGGTTCCAGACTGAAGCGCCTAGAACCGCTCGGCCACACCGGCCGGCCAACATTTTGATGTTTTTTTCACGCAACAGTTTTACACGAGACTATATTATCGTTTTGAATTTAGTGTGCTTGAGAGAAAGTACATGTATGAATATGGCAGATTAGATGTGCCTTCTATAATACTCTACAACAATACTGTTTATATTTTAAATATTTTAACCGCATCTCTTTCCTAATG